>NW_027136905.1:600000-900000 GCF_040869045.1 Eurosta solidaginis
AACAACAACATCAACAACTTCGTATTCGTTGTCAGTTCGTAAAGAGGAGTATCCGTCTATTCTTAATTCCCTTGTGATTACTGGTGCTAATTAACCATGAATAGTAAATATAGGTACATACTATATATATAAATTGCTTGCAAAGGACAATATGCATACTTGGCTGCGTATTCCCCTTACCACTTTAACGTAGATCGCTTCAGTGAATTCGATTTAGCTTGATGTCCTGCTTCTTGCTGTTGCAGGATATAAGCGAATTCATATATAAACATACATATATCTATAGAAGATTACGTATTTACATTCGCATATTTATGTAAGTAGTTTTATGTGTCTTTTGCGAAAATATTTTACTTAATATTGCAGATTTAACTTGAACCAATTTAGCATTAATTACCAGCTACAGATGGCATGCCTCGTGGGCTTTCAGTAGGACACTATACGATATTTTGCGTTTGATGGGCAACAGCTGTTGTTGTTGCTACCTTCATTGCTACTGGCATTTTACTTACGTTGCCGCTGTGACAACTACTGCTTCTGCTCGTACTACATATATGTATATATACATTTATTGTTATGTAACCATGGAGGAACGATACAAGGTGGCAGCATGGAACAACTGATAATAAACTTTTTTTATTTGATTTGATACATCAACTTCCGGCGCAGTACGATTTTGACATTTGTCCATCGAATTTACAAAACAAAGTACATGTAATTATACTCAGTTGAGCAGAGCTCACAGAGTATATTAAGTTTGATTGGATAACGGTTGGTTGTACATATATAAAGGAATCGAGATAGATATAGACTTCCATATATCAAAATAATCAGGATCGAAAAAAAATTTGATTGAGCCATGTCCGTCCGTCCGTCCGTCCGTTAACACGATAACTTGAGTAAATTTTGAGGTATCTTGATTAAATTTGATATGTAGATTCCTGAGCTCTCATCTCAGATCGCTATTTAAAATGAACGATATCGGACTATAACCACGCCCACTTTTTCGATATCGAAAATTTCGAAAACCCGAAAAAGTGCGATAATTCATTACAAAGGACCGATAAAGCGACGAAACTTGGTAGATGAGTTGAACTTATGACGCAAAATAGAAAATTAGTAAAATCTTGGACAATGGGCGTGGCACCGCCCACTTTTAAAAGAAGGTAATTTAAAAGTTTTGCAAGCTGTAATTTGGCAGTCGTTGAAGATATCATGATGAAATTTGGCAGGAACGTTACTCTTATTACTATATGTACGCTTAATAAAAGATTGCAAAATCGGAGAAGGACCACGCCCACTTTTAAAAAAAAATTTTTTTTAAAGTAAAATTTTAACAAAAAATTTAATATCTTTACAGTATATAAGTAAATTATGTCAAGATTCAACTCCAGTAATGATATGGTGCAACAAAATACAAAAATAAAAGAAAATTTAAAAATGGGCGTGGCTCCGCCCTTTTTCATTTAATTTGTCTAGGATACTTTTAACGCCATAAGTCGAACAAAAATTAACCAATCCTTTTGGAATTTGGTAGGGACATAGATTTTATGGCGTTAACTGTTTTCTGTGAAAATGGGTGAAATCGGTTGATGTCACGCCCAGTTTTCATACACAGTCGTCCGTCTGTCCTTCCGCATGGCCGTTAACACGATAACTTGAGCAAAAATCGATATATCTTTACTAAACTCAGTTCACGTACTTATCTGAACTCACTTTATCTTGGCATGAAAAATGAACGAAATCCGACTATGACCACGCCCACTTTTTCGATATCGAAAATTACGAAAAATGAAAAAAATGCCATAATTCTATACCAAATACGAAAAAAGGGATGAAATATGGTAAGGTAATTGGATTGCTTTATTGACGCGAAATATAACTTTAGAAAAAACTTTATAAAATGGTTGTGACACCTACCATATTAAGTAGAATAAAATGAAAAAGTTCCGCAGGGTGAAATAAAAAACCCTTAAAATCTTGGCAGGTATTACATATATAAATAAATTAGCGGTATCCAACATATGATGTTATGGGTCACCCTGGTCCACATTTTGGTCGATATCTGGAAAACGCCTTCACATATACAACTACCACCACTCCCTTTTAAAACTCTCATTAATACCTTTAATTTGATACCCATATCGTACAAAAAAAGTCTAGAGTCACCCCTGGTCCAGAAAGGCCCACTCCCTCTTAAAATACGCATTAACTCCTTTCGTTTGATACCCATATTGCACAAACGAATTCTAGAGTCACCCCTGGCCCACCTTTATGGCGATATCTCGAAACGGCGTCCACCTATGGAACTAAGGATTACTCCCTTTTAAAATACTCATTAACACCTTTCATTTGATACCCATATCGTACAAACGCATTCTAGAGTCACACCTGGTCCATCTTTATGGCGATATCTCGAAAAGGCGTCCACCTATAGAACTAAGGCCCACTCCCTCTTAAAATAATCATTAACTCCTTTCGTTTGATACCCATATTGCACAAACGAATTCTAGAGTCACCCCTGGTCCACCTTTATGGAGATATCTCGAAAAGGGGTCCACCTATAGAACTAAGCCCCACGCCCTTTTAAAATAATCATTAACACCTTTCATTTGATACCCATATCATACAAACAAATTCTAGGGTCACCCCTGGTCCACCTTTATGGCGATATCTCGAAAAGGCGAACACCTATAAAACGAAGGCCCACTCCCTTTTAAAATGCTCATTAACACCTTTCATTTGATACCCATATCGTACAAACGCATTCTAGAGTCACCCCTGGTCCATCTTTACGGCGATATCTCGAAAAGGCGTCCATCTATAGAACTTAGGTCCACGCCCTTTTAAAATACTCATTAATACCTTTCATTTGATACCCATATCGTACAAACGCATTCTAGAGTCAACCCTGATCCACCTTTATGGCTATATCCCTAAATGGCGTCCACCTATAGAACTATGGCCCACTCCCTCATAAAATACTCTTTAATGCCTTTCATTTGATACACATGTCATACAAACACATTTCAGGGTTTCCCTCGGTTCATTTTCCTACATGGTTATTTTCCCTTATCTTGTCACCATAGTTCTCAACTGAGTATGTAATGTTCGGTTACACCCGAACTTAACCTTCCTTACTTGTTTTTATTTATGTTTGTAGGTATGTCTCCATGCTGCCACCTTGTATCGTCCGCCATGTGTGCAACCATAGCACGTGGCGGATGGCTGTCCATAGCAGAAGTCTCAGCAGTAGTCAACCATCAGCAGTCAGAAATCGCAATAGTGCCACACCTCTGATGCGTTCATCATGCCAATAGTCGGTGATGTCGTTGTTTTTGTCTGGCACGAAGCTACCAAATTAATTTACCTTAAAGTCACCACTAGACAGCGGTATGCAGCAAAGAAAAACAGAAGCTCGATGTCAGCAACAGAAGCTAAAAAAATTTAATAAAAAGTTGGCATTAACAAGCACAAAGCAAAACCCACACAAACGAAGATGCGAACTTAATATTCTTTGCTGGAGAACTTGGGCGAAAAAAAAAAATGTTGGCGCTTGTAAGGTTATTCACGTAAAGCGAGACTGCAACCATGGAGTTAGGTGTAATGGAAGGGGACATATTGTGAAGCAGAAATAGTTTCGCTTTCGGAGGACTTATTTGTTGCCGCTTATAATGCCAAATAAATTATTTCTTTGTGTTATGTTAGCACCATATGCATACATTCATCCATATATATACATATTGTGACGAATATTGCCATCTCTAAGTGTTCACTAGCGGCCGCCGTGGTGTGATGGTAGCGTGCTCCGCCTACCACACCGTATGACCTGGGTTCACACCCCGGGCAAAGCAATATCAAAATTTTAGAAATAAGGTTTTTCAATTAGAAGAAAATTACCTTACATTGCCTTACATTTATTTTATTTTAAGTGTTTACTAAGTAAGTAATCACGCAACAACAGCAAAAAATATTGAAGCGACCCACACATGTACATGTATATAAACACATTAATCATTATGCCTACACATATGTATGTACATACAAGCAGCGGAGAGATACGCACAAACACATGCGTATATCTGAGATACTCACAAAAGTATGCAATCATCATTACTCACATATACACGCGCATATGGTTATGCGAGAGGCTATAAACTACAGATACACACGCGAGCGTATAGCTGGTAACCAAGTAGAAAATTCTAGCAGAAGAAATGCCTAGAAGTATGCGAACGAGACAGCAGAGAGTATAAAAGGAGCGAAAGCTGAGTAGGCAGTAATCAGTTTGATTTAAGCAAGCTATTGGTTGTGAAGTATAAGTACTTTCAGAGTAGTCTAATAAAGGCCATTTTACATTATTGAATATTAGAGTTATTTATTCAACAGCTTAGCGATACGAACGTTAGTAGAAGGTGTAAAATAAGCTGAGTTTCACTAAATTCGTTACAATATGTTATTATGTATATAAGGGTGGCGTAATCGAACGATAACCACTCCCACTTTTTCTATATCGAAAATGTATAAAAATGGAAAAAATGCACTATTTCATTATTAAACACCGATAAAGTGACGAATGTTGATATCCGGATTGACTTTATGAGAAGAAATGGACACTTGAAAAATTGGCGTGGCGTCGCTTACATTTAGAAGAAGAAACTTTAAAAGTTTTTCGAGAAGTGAGTCAAAAGCCGTTGCAGATATCATGTTAAAATTTGGCATTGAAGTTGTCTGAGCTATTATACATACAATTCATGAAAATTAACAAAATTTGTTGGCGACCATGATCACTTTGAGATTGAACTTTATTATCCACAACTTTGCCAAAAAAGCAATTTATACTTTTTGTGGATCATTCAATTTCCTTTAAGAATGTGTATTACTATTGAATTCATTTTAAACTCCGGCACTCTTTCTACAGAAACTAGAAAACTTCCGATTTTTATGGAAAACCATATATCGAGATAAGGCCCTCAAAATATTAAAATAAAAAAAATTATATTTTAACATCCAATTTTTTGATTGTCCTGTACAATATTTTCGCTATACCAAAAGGAAGAAAAACCTTTTCTTTGTTTTTTTTTTATATTTTTTTTGGCAAAACTATCAATAATACGTGGGCAGCTTAGCACGATAGTAGTTTTTTTTTTTAATCTGCTGCTTTGCGCCTGAACTGTGTTCTTAAGTTATCGCTACTTTCAAGCTGATGGGCTGAGTAAACGTTTTTCCTTTTTTAAGAAGAGTATGTTCCTCGTGATCTGCCGACCACGTCAGATTTTTCACTTCTGCAAGTAGTCCTATGAATGGCGCAGCCCGGGTAAGGGGCGCCAAGTGACTGTTTGGACCTCTTTACTTGTTGAGAAAGGTAATCGAATTCGAAAGAGCTACGGCATACACAGTTTTTATCTCCATAAATAAGAAAATTCCGGTGTTCTACCTTGTCACATGTGATCAGACATTAAACGAGGGAACCGACCAGTAAAAAATTTAATATTGGGTTGCAATTTCGGTCCTGGCTCTAACCCAAAATATATTTCTCTGGTGTTTTTTTTCCGATAGGTATGTGCGAAATCGGGTTATCAGTTAGCTGCCTCTCTGGAACCGCTATGATTACAGAATAAGAAGAACCGATATTTTATTATAAATTTTCTCCATAATTTTAGTTGAATTAGTTCTTCCTATTCCAGACAGGACCTCATTGAGTCAGTTCTTATCCGATTTTTAACTACCACGAAAATATGTGAAAAAGCACCGTTTTCGAAAAATAAAAACAAAAAAGTTGCCTTATCATTTCACCGAAAAAAAATATAGTGGATGGTGCGAAACAAAACTACTACATTAGAACCCTTCCTGCTTCAGCTGCATGGAGGATAATGAGGTTGAGTTATCGTGACACTTCCATCTTTATTATCCAGCTTTTGCCACAACTAAGCGAAAGTATTTCGGAATCAGTTTGCTTGCATCTTGGAGGATCAACCTAAGCTCGAGGTCAGCCATATTTGAAACTACATCAACGCCACCCAACGATTCGCCATGTATTTATAGCTTACGGCAACGTTGTTTTGTGTAGTATCACAATGATATTTGATATGTGCTAGTGAGCTGTTCCTATCGGAGAAACTATTTGTATTGGTTGTTTCCAGAGCGTCATACATACAATACCTCTCTTGGTGACATTGTATGGGTCGGAACGATTTTCTTCATACGTACGCGAACAAACAGATAAGAACAAAAAAGGCAGGCACAACGCCCTTAACCGGCTTGGCCTTAAACTAAATTTAAATACCATTCCAATATGCGAAATCCGATATCGCAGTGTTGTGAATATAAATTGGCAAGAACCAGAATGGAAGTAGGAATAATGAAGACAAACAAAAAACCGCTGTGATGGCTGAATGGTTAAGCAGCGGCGCCTAAACGTTGCTAATGAAGGAATTTAGCAGTTCCCGAAATGGACCTATACAACGAGCTTTAGCAGTTGTCTAAAATTTTTCTTTCTTCTATTCTACTTTAATAATTTTTTTCAATTAAGAAAAAATTTATCATAACAATCTCTATTCGAACCCGCGATCGCAGAAATCCGACATGTTTGCATCTCACTTTTGCTTTCCATTTTAGGCTGAATATAAAAATACCATCCTCACCTCTGCTACAGCCAGCTATAGTGCCCAACGTAGAACATGAAATCGTTTGTTTTACTGTTTGGGCTAGCCGGGCATTGTTAGCTGGATGACTGTTTGTTAGAATTTGGAATCCACGTTATCAAGTTCATGTGGATAGGCTAGAATCAATTCAAAAACAGTTTTTACTTTTCGCCTTGAGAAATCTTCAATTGGACTCTCCGTATAATCTTCCTCCTTACACTAATCGGTTAAAACTAATAAATCTTCCTACTCTTGCAAGTCGCAGAGAAATACTAGTTGTAATATTTATGGCTAAACTATTAAATGGATCGATGTTAAGTCCATTTCTTTTGAACGAAGTAAACTTGAATGTTCGAAGCCGAGTTTCAAGGCATTATAAACCTATAATTCTTAAACAATGCAAACGCAATTTCCAACTTAATGAACCTCTTCTATGTTTGTGTGAAGATTATAACTTTAACTCGAGAATAGCTGATGTTTCGGACTCGTTCTTTGCCATGAACAAAAAACGGTTCTATCTTCTCTTAAAGATTAAAAAATCATATGTATACTTTCAATCTATTGTATTTGTGAATCTATATTTCTCAGCTGATGAGTTTCTCTATAGCTAAGCAGTTTTAGATCTCGACGCTTAAGAAGCCAATGCCTCTCAAAGACACGGCAACAATAAAAATTATAAAATACAAACATAAATACAAATTTGAATAAAAATAAAAAAGTATGTATTAAAAAAAATTAGCAGGATTAGCTTGGTTTCATCGGGCCACCTGAGGGCAGTGCGCTACCACAACGCCCGAGAAAAAACTAAAAAAAAAAGCAAAAAAAGACCCCAACTGACAGGACAGTCCTTTTATGTTTGCCATCCCTCCTTTGCTTTCCACACTTGATATCTCTTCCTTCATACTTCTCTCCAGAGTCACAAATTTATCCTTACACCCTAGTTATATCAGCTTTGAGAGACTTTGTATACAAACACAAATATTCCTTAGATTATTTTGATGATCCTAAAAAAATTTGCCAAAAGAAAACAAACAAAATATACAACAAAGCAAGATAACATATAACAGCAAGTTATATATTTCGTAGATACTCATAAATGAATAAAAGCAAAGGCGAGACATGCATATATAAAGGGCAAAGGAAATAGACAAGTTCGTCCACTATGAGCATTTCAGGTGGTGCGGTTGCGGTCAAGCGTAAGCAACGCCGTCACCGCCTTTGACGTGGTTTAGCTCAAATGTAGCAGCAACAACAAAAGCAAATTTTTTTTTTTGCTAAAAAGTGTAAAGGAACTGCATGGTGTTGTTGACATTTTGCATAATTACAAAGCGACACTAACATAATATCCGCACACGTGTAAAGAATTGCTTGCCAAGCTCTTTTGTTGGTATTTTTATACTCAGTTGAGCAGAGCTCACAGAGTATATTAACTTTGATTGGATAACGGTTGGTTTTACAGAATAGAAAGAAATCGAGATAGATATAGACTTCCATATATCAAAATCATCAGTATCGAAAAAAAATTCTATTGAGACATGTCCGTCCGTCCGTCTGTCCGTTAACACGATAACTTGAGTAAATGTTGAGGTATCTTGATGAAATTTGGTATGTAGATTCCTGGGCACTCATCTCAGATCGCTATTTAAAATGAACGATATCGGACAATAACCACGCCCACTTTTTCGATATAGAAAATTTCGAAAAATCGAAAAAGTGCAATAATTCATTGCCAAATATGGATTAAGCGATGAAACTTGGTAGGCGAGTTGAACTTATGACGCAGAATAGAAAACTAGTAAAATTTTGGACAATGGGCGTGGCACCGCCCACTTTTAAAAGAAGGTAATTTAGAAGTTTCGCAAGCTGTAATTTGGCAGTCGTTGAAGACATCATGATGGAATTTGGCAAGAACGTTACTCTTATTACTATATGTCTGCTTAATAAAAATTAGCAAAATCGGAGAACGACCACGCCCACTTTTTAAATTTTTTTTTTAATTCAAATTTTAAAAGAAAAGTTAATATCTTTACAGTATATAAGTAAATTATGTCAACATTGAACTCCAGTAATGATATGGTGCAACAAAATACAAAAATAAAAGAAAATTTCAAAATGGGCGTGGCTCCGCCCTTTTTCATTTAATTTGTCTAGGATACTTTTAATGCCATAAGTCGAACAAAAATGTACCAATCCCTGTGAAATTTGGTAGAGGCTTAGATTCTAGGACGATAACTGTTTTCTGTGAAAAAGGGTGAAATCAGATGAAGCCACGCCCAGTTTTTATACACAGTCGACCGTCTGTCCTTCCGCTCGGCCGTTAACATGATAACTTGAGCAAAAATCGATATATCTTTACTAAACTCAGTTCACGTACTTATCTGAACTCACTTTGTATTGGTGTAAATAATGGCCGAAATCATACTATGACCACGCCCACTTTTTCGATATCGAAAATTACGAAAAATGAAAAAAATACCATAATTGTATACCAAATACGAAAAAGGGATGAAACATGGTAATTTTATTGGTCTATTGACGCAAAATATAACTTTAGAAAGAAACTTGGTAAAATGGGTGTGACACCTACCATATTAAGTATAAAGAAAATGAAAAAGTTTTGCAGGGCGAAATCAAAAGCCCTTGGAATCTTGGAAGGAATATTTTTCGTGGTATTACATATATAAATAAATTAGCGGTACCCGACAGATGATGTTCTGGATCACCCTGGTCCACATTTTGGTCGATATCTCGAAAACGCCTTCACATATACAACTAAGGGCCACTCGCTTCTTTTAAAACCCTCATTAATACCTTTAATTTGATACCCATATCGTACAAACACATTCTAGAGTCACCCCTGGTCCACCTTTATGGCGATATTTCGAAAAGGCGTCCACCTATAGAACTAAGGCCCACGCCCGTTTAAAACACTCATTAACACCTTTCATTTGATACCCATATCGTACAAACAAATTCTAGAGTCAGCCTTGGCCAACCTTTATGGCGATATTTCTAAAAGGCTTCCACCTATAGAACTAAGGCGCACGCCCTTTTAAAATACTCATTAACACCTTTCATTTGATACCCATATAGTACAAACAAATTCTAGAGTCACCGCTGGTCCACGTTTATGGCGATATCTCAAAAAGGCGTCCACACATAGAACTAAGGCCTACTCCTTTTTAAAATACTCATTAATACCTTTCATTTGATACCCATATCGTACAAACAAATTCTAGAGTCGCCCCTGGTCCACCTTTATGGCAATATTTCGAAAAGGCTTCCACCTATAGAACTAAGGCCCACGCCCTTTTAAAATACTCATTAACACCTTTCATTTGATACCCATATCGTACAAACAAATTCTAGAGTCATCTCTGGTCCACCTTTATGGCGATATTTCGAAAAGGCGTCCACCTATAGAACTAAGGCCCACGCCCTTTTAAAATACTCATTAACACCTTTCAGTTGATACCCATATCGTACAAATAAATTCTAGAGTCGCCCCTGGTCCACCTTTATGGCGATATTTCGAAAAGGCGTCCACCTATAGAACTAAGGCGGACGCCCTTTTAAAATACTCATTAACACCTTTCATTTGATACCAATATTGTAGAAACGCATTCTAGAGTCACCCCTGGTCCACTTTTATAACGATATTCCGAAAAGGTGTCCACCTATAGAACTAAGGCCCACTCCCTTTTAAAACACTTATTAACACCTTTCGTTTGATACCCATATTGTACAAACGCAATCTAGAGTCAACCCTGGTCCACTTTTATAACGATATTCCGAAAAGGCGTCCACCTATAAAACTAAGGCCTACTCCCTTTCAAAATACTCATTAATACCTTTCATTTGATACCCATATAGTACAAACAAATTCTAGAGTCATCCCTGGTCCACCTTTATGGCGATATCTCGAAAAGGCGCCCACATATAGAACTAAGGCACACGCCCTCTTAAAATACTCATTAACACCTTTCAGTTGATACTCATATCGTACAAACAAATTCTAGAGTCAGGCCTGGTCCACCTTTATGGCGATATCCCTAAATGGCGTCCATCTATAGAACTATGGCTCACTTCCTCTTAAAATACTCTTTAATACCTTCCATTTGATACACATGTCATACAAACACATTCCAGGGTTACCCTAGATTCTTTTTACAACATGGTGATTTTCCCTTACTTTGTCTCCACAGCTCTCAACTGAGTATGTAATGTTCGGTTACACCTGAACTTATCCTTCCTTACTTGTTTTATATTTTCTTTGCTTCTTGCTTTTCGTTTACAATTTTTTTTACAACTCTCTATTGTGAACATACTTGCAAAGCACCACCCGTCACGGTGAGATTCAGTCGCATCATCACCAACATCCAAACTTCATCAACTCCATCCAATGGCTCACTAGCAACAGAGCACTTCTTCCTTAGCGTATTTATTGTTGCCTGTGTTGTCGTTCCGCAGTTGGTGTTGAAATTATTACCGCAAAAATTATGAAAATTATGTCAAGCTGTCATTATTTGGTTGAAAAGGTGTATAAAATTGCATCCCTTTTGCTACTGTAATGACATTGTTTTGAATTAAATGTCATCATTATATGAAGGAGCTTTTCGGAAATGAACAACGTGAGATACTTTAAAGTACTGCGCTGTCCTTAACCACAAGTGAGCATTTTCTTTAATTGTTGTGCCTTATGTTTTTTAGGTTCATATATGAAAATTATATACATATGTATGTACTTACTTGAATTTCTTAAATTTGAGAACATAAGCTGGAACTAGAATGTTTGTACTGGAATGTTTTTAGGATACGCTAATAACCTTTATATGAAATTTCAATTAAGGCTGCATAATAATATTTAATCTCGGCATCTAAAAATTTAGATTGCCAATACTTAACACTTATGGCAGCCATTGTTAAAATCTTGCATGCTCTAAGGACCGACTCCGTTTGATTTTAATTCTTCTTCTCTCTTCTTGAATTTCAAATAGCTCGGATTTACTCTGGTTTGAATGTTTTGCATTTCGTTTTTCAATAAAAAAAAAATAAAATAAAATAGATACGTAGCGCGACTTACCTCCGAGGAGGTTTAGACCGAGCTTCTCTTCGAACTTGCATCGTGCTCATTTTTAATTTTCCCTACAAATTTCCGGAACTGGACCTAGGCGACCCCGCGACGTCTACGGAGGAAATTTTGAGGGATGCTCCCTTTTTAGCTAGTTCATCCACTTTTTCATTCCATCTATTCCCTATCAACTTTCACCTGAAGAACTCTACAGTGATCTGGCAGCTTGTAGAATCTGTTTATTTTCAGACCTGCACAATCCATCGCAGACCCTACTCCTTCCATTACTTTGAAACCATCGGTATACACGTGTATCGACCCGTCTGGCATATGAGCTCCCTTGCGGTCTGCTCTCCACAAGGGATTGAGTCTCGTTGCAGTTGCTAGCTCTATGGTCTTCGCCACCACGTCTACAGTGGAATGTGTAGAATGGCATACAGTGCAGCCGTCCGGGCTGTTTTGAAGGCTCCCGTTATACTAAGATTGATAGCCAACGTACTCTCTCTATTCTTTGAGGTACGTTCTTTTTTGAGTGGCGGCCGTACACACACAACGACTCCATAGTATAGAATGAGCTTTACAAATTCCAAATGAAAAAGTGAGAGGGCGCTAAACCCCAAGTACACCCCAGCATTCTTTTACATGCATAGAGTTCCGTCGTCGCCTTCTTCACTCTCTCCTACACGTTGAGTTTCCATGACAGCTTACTGCCTAAAATGATTCTTGGATATTTTTAACATGGTTTCTCCTGCAGGGTAACCCCTCCGAGCTTAGGCCTGGTCCAAATTAGGATCATGTACCCCTAAGTAAAGAAGACCATATTCGTCATCCTCGCGTTGGCGGTCAACCCAACACTAGATGCCCAGACATGTATATCCCGAAGCCCCCAATCGATCAAAGAGCTAGTTGTTGGAAAACACTTTCCACTCGTGACAATTGCAACTTCATCTGCGAAAGCCATAAGTTTGTTGGGCCCCTCATCAAACCGCCTGAGCAGTTTGTTGATGACTAGCGTCCACAGCAGAGTTGATAGCACCCCGCCCTGCAACGTGCCCCTGTGCACTGATGTCGTGGCCTCATTTAACACCCACTGCGAAGTAATTTTCCTGCAAAATGAAAGACATTTTTAAAATCCACGGCAATGTCTAGAATACTCCTAAGGCATACTCTTTATAATCCAGGGCTCCCTCAATGTTCATAACCACCCTATGCAGTGCAGTGTCTACCGACTTGACTTTGATACGCACATGTTGTGTTTTGGAGCGCAGTTTTTTATCCACTTTGGACTTTATATACACATCTATAACGCCGGAGCATCGTTTACAAATCTACACACCTAGTCAAATACCGTTGCCTTTAGACGCCATAGTGTACAATTACAAGTGTGTTGACTTCTTTCTGACAGGCACTCGCTTAAGTGAGCATAACGGGAAAATCTGGGTTGCCATTGTTGTTTCGGTTGAAAACGGTCAATTAGGGTTCTGTGCAGAGACGTAAAAGATTGAAACAGGGTTTATGTAGTCACAAAAGTGTTGCTCCTGTTCCACAGCATTTTAATTTTATATCATGGCGAAAAGTGTTCAGTTCAGAGTTATTAAATTACATTAAAAGTTCAATTTATTACGGAAGTTTACTCCTCTAAGTGTAAAAAGCAGAGAAAACGTAGGGTTTTTCAAATTATTGTGAAAAACTTTTTAATTTGAATTTCTGTACCCAAGTTCACTATATTTGTGTAACACAAGATTCTGGAGGTCAATTCCTTAACTTTGAAAACTGAAAAATGTACACTTATTTAACACTCATTTGCACACACAATTTACACTTTGAATTTAGTTGTGTTTTTATGCACAAAATTTTGAAACTAAAAACAAAATTTTCATTTGTCAGAAAAAATAAAGAAAAAACGGCCAAATGTCAAAAAAACCTACCGAAATACAAACTGGCTTGTTTGTTTTTAATGAACTACGTTGCATTTTTCTTGTATTTCGTTAGATTTTTTAAATATAGTTCACACACTTACACCATTACTGAAACCTTATTGGCTCCCTCGACAAAAAATAAGAGAAAATACAACAAAAATACATAGAAAATAAAGTAGTGTCATATAGGAGTTTGATTTGTTTGCACTTACAGCACAATTTTATTTGCAGGAGACTTTCACAGCTACAAAAATTAAGGCTGATTTACACAGGTTGCATTCCTTAATTCATCTGTCGGGCGAAGTATCAAAAATTTACATAAATGCTTTGGTTGCGTGCCTACGCTTTGACAACGCCAGGCGAAAAACAATGAAACGCCGTACCTTATCTGGTCATAATGCAGTTTACGGTACCCACCGAAATTTGGGCCAAAATTTTCGAGTGAGGTATCAAAAGACGCGTATTCACGTCTAGATCAAGAATCAAAAGAGATATTAACGAAAAACCGAAAAAAACCTGCGGGTCCCTCCGAAACCGGGGGTGGGATCCATAGTATTTTTGCGCAGAACACTTTTCTGCGTTGGCGGCCTTCGGCCGCGCTTATAAAAAATAATCCTGGGCTACGCCATGCCAAGTCCGGGTGTGTGGTATAACCGTGGCTACCGCCACGGTGATGCACAATTTTTTTTGTGGGGACAAACACAACAACAACCACATTAAAATCGCCAACTTCAACTGCAAATATCTCCGGACAGAGATACAATTTTTCTTTTCCGCCTTTTCCGCAGATTATTGTTCTCGTGATTAATACGCGTCTTTTGATACCTCACTCGAAAATCTTGGCCCAACTTTGGGGTGGGTACCGTAAACTGCACTACTACCCGTTATCTTTGCTTTGAAGCGACCAAAGCGTTTATATAATTTTGCCCTTATGCATTTGTGTAAACAGCCTTAGAAGTGAAATTTTTCCATGTTACACGTGTGGCGCTTTATATTTTGGATCTAATTTAAATAAATTTTGCTTTCCGTATGCTTCATCTGTAAATACTACAAAGTTTTATTAAACTATGAAATGCAACTCAGCTTGAAGTACTCTTACGTACCAAAAATGCAACTCTAGACCTGAGATTTGCATCAGGTGAGCGAGGCTGTTTGTAGTTTTGACGTTTATCGCTTAGCTGACACACTTGTATAGGTACACTATGTTAGACGCAAAGCAGAACTGCATCTAAAGCAATGATCGGTAGCCTTACAGATTTCAAACAAGTAAGGAAGTCTAAGTTCGGGTGTAACCGAACATTACATACTCAGTTGAGAGCTGTGGAGACAAAGTAAGGGAAATCACCATGTTGTAAAAGGAACCTAGGGTAACCCTGGAATGTGTATCAAATGGAAGGTATTAAAGAGTATTTTAAGAGGAAGTGGGCCATAGATCTATAGATGGACGCCATTTAGGGTTATCGCCATAAAGGTGGACCAGGCCTGACTCGAGAATTTGTTTGTACGATATGGGTATCAGGAGATCTTTTCGAGATATCGCCATAAAGGTGGGCCAGGGGTGACTCTAGAATTTATTTTGTACGATATGGGTATCAAATAAAAGGTATTAATGAGTATTTTAAAAGAGCGTGGGCCTAAGTACTATAGATGGACGCCTTTTCGAGATATCGCCATAAAGATGGACCAGGAGTGACTCTAGAATTTGTTTGTACGATATGAGTATCAAAGGAAAGGTGTTAATGAGTATTTTAAGAGGGCGTGGGCCTTAGTTCTATATGTGGACGCCTTTTCGAGATATCGCCGTAAACGTGGACCAGGGGTGACTCTAGAATTTGTTTGTACTATATGGGTATGAAATGAAAGGTGTTAATGGGTATTTTAAAAGGGAGTGGGCCTTAGTTCTATAGGTGGACGCCTTTTCGGAATATCGTTATAAAAGTGGACCTGGGTTGACTCTAGAATGCGTTTGTACAATATGGGTGTCAAACGAAAAGTGTAATAAGTTTTTTAAAAGGGAGTGGGCCTTTGTTCTATGGGTGGACGCCTTTTCGTGATATCTCCATAAAGGTAGACCAGGGGTGACTCTAGAATTTGTTTGTACGATATGGGTATCAAATGAAAGGTGTTAATGAGTATTTTAAAAGGGAGTGGGCCTTAGTTCTATAGGTGGATGCCTTTTCGAGATATCGCCATAAAGGTGGACCAGAGGTGACTCTAGAATTTGTTTGTACGATATGGGTATTAAATGAAAGGTGTTAATGAGTATTTTAAAAGGGCGTGGGCCTTAGTTCTATAGGTGGATGCCTTTTCGAGATATCGACATAAAGGTGGACCAGGGGTGACTCTGGAATTTGTTTATACGATATGGGTATCAAATGAAAGGTGTTAATGAGTATTTTAAAAGGGAGTGGGCCTTAGTTCTATAGGTGGATGCCTTTTCGAGATATCGCCATAAAGGTCGGCCAGGGGTGACTCTAGAATTTTTTTGTACGATATGAGTATCAAATGAAAGGTGTTAATGAGTATTTTAAAAGGGTGTGGGCCTTAATTCTATAGGTGGACGCCTTTTCGAGATATCGCCGTAAAGGTGGGCCAGGGGTGACTCTTGAATTTGTTTATGCGATATGTGTATCAAATGAAAGGTGCTAATGAGTATTTTAAAAGGGAGTGGGCCTTAGTCCTATAGGTGGATGCCTTTTCGAGATATCGCCATAAAGGTGGGCCAGGGGTGACTCTAGAATTTTTTTGTGCGATATGGGTATCAAATGAAAGGTGTTAATGAGTATTTTAAAAGGGTGTGGGCCTTAGTTCTATAGGTGGACGCCTTTTCGAGATATCGCCATAAAGTGGACCAGGGGTGACTCTAGAATTTGTTTATACGATATAGGTATCAAATGAAAGGTGTTAATGAGTATTTTAAAAGGGTGTGGGCCTTAGTTCTATAGGTGGATGCCTTTTCGAGATATCGCCATAAAGGTGGGCCAGGGGTGACTCTAGAATTGTTTGTACGATATGAGTATCAAATGAAAGGTGTTAATGAGTATTTTAAAAAGGAGTGGGCCTTAGTTCTATATGTGAACGCCTTTTCGAGATATCGCCATAAAGGTGGACCAGGGGTGACTTTAGAATGTGTTTGTACGATATGGGTATCAAATTAAAGGTATTAATGAGGGTTTTAAAAGGGAGTGACCCTTAGTTGTATATGTGAAGGCGTTTTCGAGATATCTACCAAAATGTGGACCAGGGTGATCCAGAACATCATCTGCCGGGTACCGCTGGTTTATTTATATATGTAATACCACGTACAGTATTCCTTCCAAGATTCCAAAGGCTTTTGATTTCGCCCTGCAAAACTTTTTCATTTTCTTCTACTTAATGTGGTAGGTGTCACACCCATTTTACCAAGTTTTTTCCTAAAGTTATATTTTGCGTCAATAGACCAATACAATTACCATGTTTCATCCATTTTTTCGTATTTGGTATATAATTATGGCATTTTTTCATTTTTCGTAATTTTAGATATCGAAAAAGTGGGCGTTGTCATAGTCGGATTTCGGCCATTTTTTATACCAATACAAAGTGAGTTCAGATAAGTACGTGAACTGAGTTTAGTAAAGATATATCGATTTTTGCTCAAGTCATCGTGTTAACGGCCGAGCGGAAGGACAGACGGTCGACTGTGTATAAAAACTGGGCGTGGCTTCAACCGATTTCGCCCTTTTTCACAGAAAACAGTTATCGTCCTAGAAGCTAAGCCTCTACCAAATTTCACAAGGATTGGTTAATTTTTGTTCGACTTATGGCATTACAAGCTTCCTAGACAAATTAAATGAAAAAGGGCGAAGCCACGCCCATTTTGAAATTTTCTTTTATTTTTGTATTTTTTTGCACCATATTATTACTGGAGTTGAATGTTGGCATAATTTACTTATATGCTGTAAAGATATTAACTTTTATTTTAAAATTTGAATTTAAAAAATTTTTTTTTTTAAAAGTGGGCGTGGTCGTTCTCCGATTTTGCTAATTTTTATTAAGCAGACATAAAGTAATAAGAGTAACGTTCCTGCCAAATTTCATCATGATATCTTCAACGACTGCCAAATTACAGCTTGCAAAACTTCTAAATTACCTTCATTTAAAAGTGGGTGGTGCCACACCCATTGTTCAAAATTTTACTAGTTTTCTATTCTGCGTCATAAGCTCAACTCACCTACCAAATTTCATCGCTTAATGCGTATTTGGTAATGAATTATCGCACTTTTTCGATTTTTCGAAATTTTCGATATCGAAAAAGTGGGCGTGGTTATTGTCCGATATCGTTCATTTTAAATAGCGATCTGAGGTGAGTGCCCAGGAACCTACGTACCAAATTTCATCAAGATACCTCAAAATTTACTCAAGTTATCGTGTTAACGGACAGACGGACGGACGGACGGACATGGCTCAATCGAATTTTTTTCGATACTGATGATTTTGATATATGGAAGTCTATATCTATCTCGATTCCTTTATACCTGTACAACCAACCGTTATGCAATCAAAGTTAATATACTCTGTGAGATCTGCTCAACTGAGTATAAAACAAGTAAGGAAGGCTAAGTTCGGGTGTAACCGAACATAACATACTCAGTTGAGAGCTATGGAGACAAAATAAGGAAAATCAATCTGGGGTAACCCTGGAATGTGGTTGTATAACATGTGTATCAAATGAAAGGTATTAAAGAGTATTTTAAGAGAGAGTAGGCCATAGTTCTATGGATGAACGCCATTTAGGGATATCGCCATAAAGGTAGACCAGGGCTGACTCTAGAATTTGTTTGTACGATATGGGTATCAAATGAAAGGTGTTACTGAGCATTTTAAGAGGGAGTGGGCCTTAGGTCTATCGGTGGATGCCTTTTCGAGATGTCCCCATTAAGGTGGACCAGGGGTGATTCTATAATGTGTTTGTACGATATGGGTATCAAATGAAAGCTGTTAATGAGTATTTTGAAAAGGAGTGATCCTTAGTTCCATAGGTGGACGCCGTTTCGAGATATCGCCATAAAGGTGGACCAGGGGTGTCTCTAGAATGTGTTTGTACGATATGGGAATCAAATGAAAGGTGTTGCTGAGCATTTTAAGAGGGAGTGGGCATTAGGTCTATGGTGGACGCCTTTTCGAGATATCGCCATTAGGGTGGGCCAGGGGTGACTCTAGAATGTTTGTACGGTATGGGTATCAAACGAAAGGTGTTACTGAGCATTTTAAGAGGGAGTGGGCATTTGGTCTATAGGTGGACGCCCTTTCGAGATATCGCCATTAGGGTGGGCCAGGGGTGACTCTAGAATGTTTGTACGATATGGGTATCAAACGAAAGGTGTTACTGAGCATTTTAAGAGGGAGTGGGCATTAGGTCTATAGGTGGACGCCTTTTCGAGATATCGTCATTAGGGTGGGCCAGGGGTGACTCTAGAATGTGTTTGTACGATATGTGCATGAAACGAAAGGTGTTACTGAGCATTTTAAGAGGGAGTGGGCATTTGGTCTATAGGTGGACGCCCTTTCGAGATATCGCCATTAGGGTGGGCCAGGGGTGACTCTAGAATGTTTGTACGATATGGGTATCAAACGAAAGGTGTTACTGAGCATTTTAAGAGGGAGTGGGCATTAGGTCTATAGGTGGACGCCTTTTCGAGATATCGCCATTAGGGTGGGCCAGGGGTGACTCTAGAATGTGTTTGTACGATATGGGTATCAAATGAAAGGTGGTAAGGAGTATTTTAAAAGGAGTAATCCTTAGTTCTATAGGTGGACGCCTTTTCGAGATATCGCCATAAAGGTGGACCAAGGGTGACTCTAGAATGTTTGTACGATATGGGTATCAAACGAAAGGTGTTACTGAGCATTTTAAGAGGGAGTGGGCATTAGGTCTATAGGTGGACGCCTTTTCGAGATATCGCCATTAGGGTGGGCCAGGGTGACTCTAGAATGTGTTTGTACGATATGGGTATCAAATGAAAGGTGGTAATGAGTATTTTAAAAGGGAGTAATCCTTAGTTCTATAGGTGGACGCCTTTTCGAGATATCGCCATAAAGCTGGACCAAGGGTGACTCTAGAATGTTTGTACGGTATGGGTATCAAACGAAAGGTGTTACTGAGCATTTTAAGAGGGAGTGGGCATTAGGTCTATAGGTGGACGCTTTTTCGAGATATCGCCATTAGGGTGGGCCAGGGTGACTCTAGAATGTGTTTGTACGATATGGGTATCAAATGAAAGGTGGTAATGAGTATTTTAAAAGGGAGTAATCCTTAGTTCTATAGGTGGACGCCTTTTCGAGATATCGCCATTAGGGTGGGCCAGGTGTGACTCTAGAATGTTTGTACGATATGGGTATCAAACGAAAGGTGTTACTGAGCATTTTAAGAGGGAGTGGGCATTAGGTCTATAGGTGGACGCCTTTTCGAGATATCGCCATTAGGGTGGACAGGGGTGACTCTAGAATGTTTGTACGATATGGGTATCAAACGAAAGGTGTTACTGAGCATTTTAAGAGGGAGTGGACATTAGGTCTATAGGTGGACGCCTTTTCGACATATCGCCATTAGGGTGGGCCAGGGGTGACTCTAGAATGTTTGTACGATATGGGTATCAAACGAAAGGTGTTACTGAGCATTTTAAGAGGGAGTGGACATTAGGTCTATAGATGGACGCCTTTTCGAGATATCGCCATTAGGGTGGGCCAGGGTGACTCTAGAATGTGTTTGTACGATATGGGTATCAAATGAAAGGTGGTAATGAGTATTTTAAAAGGGAGTAATCCTTAGTTCTATAGGTGGACGCCTTTTCGAAATATCGCCATTAGGGTGGGCCAGGTGTGACTCTAGAATGTTTGTACGATATGGGTATCAAACGAAAGCTGTTACTGAGCATTTTAAGAGGGAGTGGGCATTAGGTCTATAGGTGGACGCCTTTTCGAGATATCGCCATTAGGGTGGGCCAGGGGTGACTCTAGAATGTTTGTACGATATGGGTATCAAACGAAAGGTGTTACTGAGCATTTTAAGAGGGAGTGGACACTAGGTCTATAGGTGGACGCCTTTTCGAGATATCGCCATTAGGGTGGGCCAGGGGTGACTCTGGAATGTTTGTACGATATGGGTATCAAACGAAAGGTGTTACTAAGCATTTTAAGAGGGAGGGGGCATTAGGTCTATAGGTGGACGCCTTTTCGAGATATCGCCATTAGGGTGGGACAGGGGTGACTCTGGTATGTTTTCGGACGATATGGATATCAAATTAAAGGTACTAATGAGGGTTTTAAAAGCGAGTGGCCCTTAGATGTATATGTGAAGGCGTTCTCGCGATATCGACCAAAATGTGGACCAGGTGATCCAGAAAATCATCTGTCGGGTACTGCTAATTTATTTATATATGCAATACCACTAACAGTATTCCTGCCAAGATTACAAGGGCTGTTGATTTCGCCTTGTAGAACTTTTTCATTTTCTTCTACTTAATATGGTAGGTGTCACACCCATTTTACAAAGTTTTTTCCAAAGTTATGTTTTGCGTCAATAAACCAATCCAGTTACCATGTTTCATCCCTTTTTTCGTATTTGGTATAGAATTATGGCATTTTTTTCATTTTTCGTAATTTTCGATATCGATAAAGTGGGCGTGGTTATGGTCAGATTTCGCCCATTTTTTATACCAAGAAAAACTGAGCTCAGGTAAGTACGTGGGCTAAGTTTAGTAAAGATATATCGGATTTTGCTCAAGTTATTGTGTTAATGGCCGAGCGGAAGGACAGACGGTGGACTGTGTATAAAAACTGGGCGTGGCTTCCACCACTTTCGCCCATTTTCACAGAGAACAGTTACCGTCATAGAATCTATGCTCCTACCAAATTTGAGAAGGATTGGTAAATTTTTGTTCGACTTATAGCAATAAAAGTATTCTAGACAAACTAAATGAAAATGGGCGGAGCCACGCCCATTTTGAGATTTTCTTTTATTTTTGTATTTTGTTGCATCATATCATTACTGGAGTTGAATTTTGACTTAATTTACTTATATACAGTAAAGATATTAAATTTTTTGTTAAAATTTGAATTTAAAAAAATTTTTTTTTAAAAAGTGGGCGTGTTCTTCATCCAATTTTGCTAATTTTTATTCAGCACATATAGAGTAATAGTAGTAACGTTCCTGCCAAATTTCATCATGATATCTTCAACGAATGCCAAATTACAGCTTCCAAAACTTTTAAATTACCTTCTTGTAAAAGTGGGCGGTGCCACGCCCATTGTCCAAAATCTTACTAATTTTCTATTCTGCGTCATAACATCAACCCATCTACCAAGTTTCGTCGCTTTATCTGTCTTTTGTAATGAGTTATCGCACTTTTTCGGTTTTTCGAAATTTTCGATATCGAAAAAGTGGGCGTGGTTATAGTCCGATATCGTTCATTTTAAATAGCGATCTGAGATGAGTGCTCAGGAACCTACATACCAAATTTCATCAAGATACCTCAAAATTTACTCAAGTTATCGTGTTAACGGACGGACGGACGGACGGACGGACGGACGGACATGGCTCAATCAAATTTTTTTTCGATCCTGATTATTTTGATATATGGAAGTCTATATCTATCTCGATTCCTTTATATATGTACAACCAACCGTTATCCAATCAAACTTAATATACTCTGTGAGCTCTGCTCAACTGAGTATAAATATATTCGTATGTACATTGTACATACATAAGATGTATTTAACATTTCGCCGCATTTCTGTTGGTAACACATATGTACATTTTTGTTTGTGCATATATGAACCAATCAGCTAATAGAAAGCGCTGTTAAAACTATTTTCAAATAAATACATAGCAATAAATATATGCGTATGTTCCACCATGCTGATAAATTTCTTCTTCAATCTAAATTAAAAATCTAAACAGACGAACAAATGAACTGTTAAGTTTTAGTTAACTGCTTAACATAACTTTTAAACCATGAGAGTAGCATTTATTGAATGAGAAATACAGGGTACTTTGTTATTTGCAATTTTGTCAACATTTTTGATGTATTCACTTGTAATGTCTACGATTCTCTTGTTTATTACTTTAACATTAAATGAGAGCAATGTATTGCCTATGTTGGATTTAATTAAAAGCATAGATAGCAATTTATTATACAGTTGTTATCTCATAGGAGAAAGCATTTCCATAGAAACGTTCAGCTCTTGAGAGAAGGGCAAGAGAATGTTGCAAAGGTCAAAAAGCATACAGACTTCGGGATATTTAAGTAGCTAGTTTACTATGCTCGGGCGCAGTTGGAATGTTGCACGTATGCGAGCGAGTTGAAAGATTTAAAATTTCACCCAGTAGAACATGAAAGACCAATGTACGTCTTTTTTTGTTAAGGTTTTATTTAACAAGAAATATTGTAAAGAGTGCAACCGATTTGAATAAAAAACGCCCTATGTTAGCTCAAGGTTAATATATTTGACATAAGCTGGGATTTTTACGAATGAAATTCTGAGATATGACGTTCTTCAACCGAATTCTGAAATAGTTCGTCATTTAAACGTTAGTTAAGATGGGCGGCCTTAGATCTCTTCGGAGGCTATCGCGCCTTACATTTATTTACTTTATTTTTAAGGTAGGGCGTTTTAGAAAGGACAGCCGAGATAGGACAAATAGATTGTTGGACTGCTGTGAGCAAGATGGCCTTTATAGTTATGACGCAATTGATGAAATGCGCTACGAAGTAGTGGGGACGAAATAGCCCCTTTATGGGTAAAGGCGGTCCCACGGGGTGTGGACACCGGAAGAGGATTAGCCAATAAAAAAAGCCGATGTAGGGTTATATTCCACTCAGCAGTCGATATCTAGTACAAACAAATTTCAGATTTACGCTAGAACTTTTACACGTTTACTCTCACCTTATTGGGCTGAACAAACATCTTATCATTTCGCGTTTTCCTCACAGATCTGCTGACCACACGCCATCTGTTAAATACGCAGGTCATCATATAGATTACAATTCCCGGGGATAGATCTCCAACTGTCAATTTCACCCTTCTTCATTGCTGTGCAAAATGGCCACCTCGCAAATTTTGAGGATATATTTACAGAGGTAGCCGCAGCCAGTTATAAATTGTATCACGTCGAAGTCGACCTGTTCATATGGCCGCTCCAAATATGGCTCTGGCCATAGATAGTCTCTTTATACTTCTGTGTGCTGATGATAAATAGATTTTTTCCTTTCAGCGAGAAGGTGCGTCGGTATAGTCGCTTCAACGACAGGGTGGCATTTGCGAAAACCGTGTGTTAAGATGGGGTGATAAGTAGTGCCCTTTTGCGTTTGGCAGAGGTATAAGCTGACTGGTACTTTCGGAAGTTCACTGCCTACGCACAAATTTCTGCACAACACAGGATGACAGAATCCGAAAACAAGTCTCGTTCAAACAATTTGTAGGAAAATTGGATGAAAATTGGAGGTGAAGCTTGGTCTAAATCGCTTCGGAGGTATAATGCACTTTGTATTTTTAAACGGTTTTATTTAGCTTGAGTTGACAGGCTGCACGGCCGTTGTGAACGAATCTTGTAATTAAAATTTAAGTAACTTCCCGATAAGCTACAAGCTTGAAACTTGGAATGTAGTTCAGAACCCGATGACAATGCAATAATAAGAAAAAAAAAAACAAGTAAGGAAGGCTAAGTTCGGGTGTAACCGAACATTACATACTCAGTTGAGAGCTATGGAGACAAAATAAGGAAAATCACTATGTAGGAAAATGAACCTAGGGTAACCCTGGAATGTGGTTGTATGACATGTGTATCAAATGGAAGGTATTAAAGAGTATTTTAAGAGAGAGTAGGCCATAGTTCTATGGATGGACGCCATTTGGGGATATCGCCATAATGGTGGACCAGGGCTGACTCTAGAATTTGTTTGTACGATATGGGTATCAAATGAATGGTGTTACTGAGTGGGTGGGCCAGGGGTGACTCTAGAATATTTGTACGATATGGGTATCAAACGAAAAGTGTTACTGAGCATTTTAAGAGGGAGTGGGCATTAGGTCTATAGGTGGACGCCTTTTCGAAATGTCGCCATTAGGGTGGGCCAGGGGTGACTCTAGAATGTGTTTGTATGATATGGGTATCAAATGAAAGACGGTAATGAGTATTTTAAAAGAGAGTAATCTTTAGTTCTATAGGTGGACGCCTTTTCGAGATATCGCCACAAAGGTGGACCAAGGGTGACTCTAGAATGTTTGTACGATATGGGTATCAAACGAAAGGTGTTACTGAGCATTTTAAGAGGGAGTGGGCATGAGGTCTATAGGTGCACGCCTTTTCGAGATATCGTCATTAGGGTGGGCCAGGGGTGACTCTAGAATGTGTTTGTACGATATGGGTATCAAACGAAAGGTGTTACTGAGCATTTTAAGTGGGAGTGGGCTTTAGGTCTATAGGTGGACGCCTTTTCGAGATATCGCCATTAGGGTGGGCCAGGGGTGACTCTAGAATGTTTGTACGATATGGGTATCAAACGAAAGGTGTTACTGAGCATTTTAAGAGGGAGTGGGCATTAGGTCTATAGGTGGACGCCTTTTCGAGATATCGCCATTAGGGTGGGCCAGGGGTGACTCTAGAATGTGTTTGTACGATATGGGTATCAAATGAAAGGTGGTAATGAGTATTTTAAAAGGGAGTAATCCTTAGTTCTATAGATGGACGCCTTTTCGAGACATCGCCATAAAGGTGGACCAAGGGTGACTCTAGAAGGTTTATACGATATGGGTATCAAACGAAAGGTGTTACTGAGCATTTTAAGAGGGAGTGGGCATTAGGTCTATAGGTGGACGCCTTTTCGAGATATCGCCATTAGGGTGGGCCAGGGGTGACTCTAGAATGTGTTTGTACGATATGGGTATCAAATGAAAGGTGGTAATGAGTATTTTAAAAGGGAGTAATCCTTAGTTCTATAGGTGGACGCCTTTTCGAGACATCGCCATAAAGGTGGACCAAGGGTGACTCTAGAAGGTTTATACGATATGGGTATCAAACGAAAGGTGTTACTGAGCATTTTAAGAGGGAGTGGGCATTAGGTCTATAGGTGGACGCCTTTTCGAGATATCGCCATTATGGTGGGCCAGGGGTGACTCTAGAATGTGTTTGTACGATATGGGTATCAAATGAAAGGTGGTAATGAGTATTTTAAAAGGGAGTAATCGTTAGTTCTATAGGTGGACGCCTTTTCGAGATATCGCCATAACGGTGGACCAAGGGTGACTCTAGAATGTTTGTACGATATGGGTATCAAACGAAAGGTGTTACTGAGCATTTTAAGAGGGAGTGGGCATTAGGTCTATAGGTGGACGCCTTTTCGAGATATCGCCATTAGGGTGGGCCAGGGGTGACTCTAGAATGTGTTTGTACGATATGGGTATCAAATGAAAGGTGGTAATGAGTATTTTAAAAGGGAGTAATCCTTAGTTCTATAGGTGGACGCCTTTTCGAGATATCGCCATAACGGTGGA
Organism: Eurosta solidaginis; assembly: GCF_040869045.1. Classification (NCBI taxonomy): domain Eukaryota; kingdom Metazoa; phylum Arthropoda; class Insecta; order Diptera; family Tephritidae; genus Eurosta; species Eurosta solidaginis. The sequence goes on from NW_027136905.1 coordinate 626,166, forward strand.
CCAAGGGTGAATCTAGAATGTTTGTACGATATGGGTATCAAACGAAAGGTGTTACTGAGCATTTTAAGAGGGAGTGAGCATTAGGTCTATAGGTGGACGCCTTTTCGAGATATCGCCATTAGGGTTGGCCAGGGGTTACTATAGAATGTTTGTACGATATGGGTATCAAACGAAAAATGTTACTGAGCATTTTAAGAGGGAGTGGGCATTAGGTCTATAGGTGGACGCCTTTTCGAGATATCGCCATTAGGGTGGGCCAGGTGTGACTCTAGAATGTTTGTACGATATGGGTATCAAACGAAAGGTGTTACTGAGCATTTTAAGAGGGAGTGGGCATTAGGTCTATAGGTGGACGCCTTTTCGAGATATCGCAATTAGGGTGGGCCAGGGGTTACTCTAGAATGTTTGTACGATATGGGTATCAAACGAAAGGTGTTACTGAGCATTTTAAGAGGGAGTGGGCATTAGGTCTATAGGTGGACGCCTTTTCGAGATATCGCCATTAGGGTGGGCCAGGGGTGACTCTAGAATGTGTTTGTACGATATGGATATCAAATTAAAGGTTTTAATGAGGGTTTTAAAAGCGAGTGGCCCTTAGATGTATATGCGAAGGCGTTCTCGCGATATCGACCAAAACGTGGACCAGGTAATCCAGAAAATCATCTGTCGGGTACTGCTGATTTATTTATATATGCAATACCACTAACAGTATTCCTGGCAAGATTCCAAGGGCTGTTGATTTCGTCTTGTAGAACCTTTTCATTTTCTTCTACTTAATATGGTAGGTGTCACACCCATTTTACCAAGTTTTTTTCTAAAGTTATATTTTGCGTCAATAGACCAATACAATTACCATGTTTCATCCATTTTTTCGTATTTGGTATATAATTATGGCATTTTTTTCATTTTTCGTAATTTTAGATATCGAAAAAGTGGGCGTGGTCATAGTCGGATTTCGGCCATTTTTTATACCAATACAAAGTGAGTTCAGATAAGTACGTGAACTGAGTGTAGTAAAGATATATCGATTTTTGCTCAAGTTATCGTGTTAAGGGCCGAGCGGAAGGACAGGCGGTCGACTGTGTATAAAAACTGGGCGTGGCTTCAACCGATTTCGCCCTTTTTTAAGTTAAATGGTTTTATTAAAAACAAGACTTACATTAAGTAGTAATAATACTTAAAGATAGAAAATAATTAGGTAGGTCCTAGGTACTAGTCATCACACTCCTCATCAGTCTAGGGCGTTGATCAGACAATTAAATAAAAGTTTTGGGCGCGTGAAATTCCTAAAAATGTGAGGCGTAGCGTAACCTGATTAAGGTTCAGTTGTTCTTGTATATGACTATCAATAGAAATTGACACATCCAACGCTTTTATTTAATTGTCTGATCAACGCCTTAGACTGATGAGGAGTGTGATGACTAGTACCTAGGACCTGCCTAATTATTTTCTATCTTTTAGTATTATTACTATTTAATGTAAGTATTGTTTTCAATAAAACCGTTTAACTTAAAAAATATTTTTAAATTATTTTATTTATTAATTGATTTGAACAACCACGTCATCCCCCAAAGCCGCAAGAAAAGTGCTTCAGTCATATGCAAGCGAAGCATCGATTCCTGGGCTCCTACGACTGTTATGCTCACCTCTCTCACGCCTTGACTAGCTTCGTACGTGGGCCAATGAAATTTGAGAAAGTCTCTTAATATGGCAAAAAGGTATGAGGGTTTCTTGAGAGGCTCTTCCAGGGCGTCGAGTTGCTTGTGTTAAAAGATGGACGGACGGCCATAACCCAATAAAAATCTTTCCACCATATGCTGTTTAAATTCCCACTCAAAACCCCAGCTTTAGTGTGCTACTTATAGCCCAAATATACCGAATGAAGAAATCCATGAATGGCTCCTAGTTGGGTGGACAGTAGTGCCAAATTTTTTGTTTTTTGGATACCAACAGGCGTACCCAATTCACTACTCACTATCCTAATACATACATACATACATATCTACGTCTACAAAACAATCTAAATTTGAAAACCACATCAACGTCCAACTAAGTAATTTGTTGAGACACTTTAGTGACTGTCAAACACCTTAAAAATTATTTACATTACAAACACATTTTTATAAAATGCCCAAGCAGCACTCCATACAACCACCAAAATGTGCAGACAAAGCATTGAGCAAAAAATGAGGCAGCAAAGCACCCACTTCCTCCGGCAAATGATTTGATGGGTGGGGGAAGCAAACCATTTGTCTTTTAGAAAATTCGAAATAACCAAAGTCGACAAATAGCGCAATTCCATCAACGAGACCAAAACCAATAATAACAACAACAACAGCAATAATTTAACACCTTGCAACTCCACTCAGCCATGGCGATGACAAACGCGACGATGGCAGGCAACGGCTAAAAACTTAGTACACGTACACGGTGAGTATGAGTGCAATCGCGTGGGCAAGGGAATCCAACTCTGTGTTGTTCTTTATTTTGGATAGTGTGTTTTTTCTTTCATAGATACAACACATGTGTGTGTATGTTGTTTGCTTGATGGAAATAACATCAATCGAGGTTGCTGTCAGTTGCATCGCAACTATAATTGAATATTGCTCCGCTATTAAGAACGAATACTGACAGATTTGTTTATGTATCGATGTATTTTGAATGGCGAATACCCAGTTGGAAATGGAAGAACGTATGCCCTGTGAGGTGACGCATACGAAATATTGTGTGCAGGTATGTATGTAACCATTAAAAACCATGATCTCCATATATATTAACCCTAGGACTTATACCCAACTTTTACTACGACTTCTTATACCCGGGTACAGGTGTGGCCAGTAGCCTGTTTACCCGTTTTTTCTCATTTTTTCTGAGAAACAAGTTATTATTTTTTTTTAATGCAATGTTGTATCTGACTGTCTTAGGAACATTTTAAGTAGTTATAAACATATATTTGTAGCCTGCTTCTAAGAATTGCGCGCATTCTAATTTATTTCTAAGAAGTCAATAATTTCTATTGTTGTTAGAATTTTTAGAATACAACCTTTTCCCCGCATTGTTAATTATTTAGAAGAAGACATTATATTGTACCCTTGCTAGAATTTGCTGACAAACAACATTTGATATAATCCAACTACCTGGCAGGTAAGAAATGCTTCCAGAAACTTAAGGGTTGCATCTATATAAACGGCAGTTTTGCGAGTTTATTTTCATTGTAAAGCGTTCTTTTGAAGTGTGAAGTTGATTTATATTTGTGAAAATAACAAGTCAGAAAAAATTTAAAATATTACAACATGGACAGCAGAAGGAACATGGAATATTTGTGTTCGAATCAATATATGAGGTAAATAACTCAAATATAATTTCATAAATGGAATAAAAGTTAATTATTTTTATATAGATTATCTGACGCTGAAAAAGAGCAGTACATACAAAACCTGTTTGACGAAATCTCAGATGATGAATTATTTTCCGACCCTGAAGGGGATGAAAGCGAACAAGTAGCAGTAGCAGATGGCGTGGTTGAATCGGATGTAGAAGACCCTGATTACACAATTGGCAATGCCCAGGTAGATGAGGCTGATTACGAAGAATCTGACAATGAATCCGATGCTGCAGATGATTCTGAGGAGATTAATTTGCGTGCAGCTGAATTCGTAGCACGTGATAGTACCATATGGAGCTCACAGCCACGACTTGCACGCCAAACTAGGCAACAAAATATTTTGCGACAGCGAAGTGGGCCCGCAAGATCAAGTACTATGATGTCAATAGTCAATACATATAAATGTTTTATGACTCCGGAAATGGTGGATATTATAGTACGCTACACCAACAAAAAAGCAGAAGCTACATATGCGGAATTAACGCAAAACATCCAGAGGCGGAACCAAAAACATGGAAGAAGGTTACTTTGAGCGAAATGTATGCGTTCATTAGAGCGCTTATTATGACTGGCGCTAACCGCAGCAATGTCGAATGTGCGCCGGGCTTATGGTCGGGGGAAAATTGTCCATTATATCGTGCGTCAATGGGCATTAACCGCTTTCAGGCCATACTGCGGTTTGTAAGGTTTGACGATGGCAACACACAGGCACAACGTTTGGTAACTGACAAAGCTGCACCAATATCCGAGCTGTGGACCATGATGAACTACAAATTTGAGCAGTCATATAAGCCAAGTGAATATCTAACGGTAGACGAGCAGCTCTTTCCATATCGTGGCCGCACCCGGCATCAAAGTGTGGTGGGTGTGTGATGCCAAAAACGCATATCCACTGCATGGACAAATATATACTGCCCAAGCACCTACGGGACGGGAAACTAACCAGGGTGAACGCGTTGTCAAGGATTTAGTAAGCCGCTTTCATGGAACTTTTTACATCCCTAAATCTACTGGAAAGCTTGTCATCCATGAATTTGACGGCAGTTGGAACTCTGCGGAAAAATAACCCCTACATACCAAAGGAGATGTTGGCACACAAAGATCGTGCAGAGAGGTCAAGTACATTAGGTTTTAGGCCCAACATATCCATTTGCTCCTATGTGCCGAAAAAAACAAGGCAGTTATATTACTATCATCAATGCATGACGATGATCATATTGGCGAAACCGGCAAACCAGAAATGATCGAGTTTTATAACAAGACAAAAGGAGGAGTGGACGTGATGGACCAATTGCATGGAGAATATACCTGCCAAAGGATGACATAGCGTTGGCCGTTGTCCCTATTCTTCAATATGATTGATTTGACGGCATTGGCAGCGTACATCATATATTATGAGAATAATCCCAACATCAGATGCACCAATGCGAAGCGTAAGAGATTTCTTCGCCAGTTCGCCAAGGAACTGTCTATGCCCATAATTGAAGAGCGGTCGGTGAATCAACAAGTGATGCGGAACTTCAACACAAAAATTGCAGTCGTGAGTTTCATAGGTACGGCCTTGCAAGGAAGTGCTGACAATAGGACATCAACGTCTGCAGCTGCTGGTGCAAAACCAAAGAAACAGCAGGTTGGAAGCTGTTTTCTCTGCTACATCCATGACCAACACAGAAGACGAACGCGTAAAATGTGCAGAATATGTCAGCGCCCAATATGCATACAGCATTCTTTAAATACATTTACATGTAATATTTGTGAAAATAATGAAAACAATTGAATAATTTTAATTTGTTTGCATATTTAGTTATAAGAAATAATCAACAAAATAATATTTTATAAAGAAAATAATAAATAAAATTTTTTTTCCTTCAAAAAATGAGAAAAAAGAGAAAAAAAGCTACTGGCCACACCTGTACTCAGGTATAAGAAGTCGTAGGTGTCAACTTTGAAAGCTTATATCTCATCAATGCATGGACCTAGCATGACAAGTAAGACACCAATCGACGTAGATTTACTTCGTTTTCCTATATCAAAAATCTTTAGCGATTTAGGAGCTACATCACTCCAAATTAGCTACTGGCTACACCTGTACTTGGGTATAAGTCCTAGGGTTAATACGCTAACAAAATTTCCATACAATCAATTGACAGGTTGTTTCGCATAGTTAGCGTACGTAAAATCATATAAAAGTTATATCAGTCGATTCGTATGGATCAGCCGCAGTGCATAGGCCTAATTTTGTTAACAAATATTACTCTATTTGTTTATGATTAATTGAAAAAGTTTTTTGTCAATTCGAACATTCACTACCAAAATCCTAAAAAATTGTTCCACGATAATTTGTAGCGTACAAAAAAATCTTAAATAGAATTAATTTTTAACCGGCCCATTTTTGTGGTAAATTTCACTTACTCGTAAATACATAGGTCTTTTTTAACAGATTCTCTGTTTTTTATTTTAGGTGCTTTCAAAAAAACATGAAATCACAAATATTGAGTTAACTTTTGTTGAAACTAAATAAATTTATTTATAACAATTAATGGCAAATTTGCCCGAAAATATTTTGCATTTGCAGATTTAACCCTCATGTTACATAGAGTACGTCTTATACTGAACAAAAAAAATAAATTTGCTACAAAAATACAAGATTAAATTTTTTATTTTGTCTTTTATGCTAATTTATTTTATTACATATTCTTTTATTTCAACTTAGTTTATTATTATTTAAATGCAACTTGACTGAATCGAAAATTGAAAAAAATACAAATTGGTCGAATTTCGACCACAGGCGATACTATTTTCTATTAAACTGTCCCCATGGTTGAGTAGTCACACTATTAGTTTGATCATTAATGAATACAACACCGAAATAGCCACAGTTGCGAGCTCTTCTTTAGACGTCGTGGATAGTGATTTACGCTATTTTTTGTTTCTCTTACGTCAACCTAGGTGTTTACTATATTATTCGATTGTCTACAACAGTTATATTATTCCATGTAGTTCGGCTTGGAACAATTAACACAAACATGTAAGGAATAGTTCGTTTATCTTTAACTGAAACTGAGAGCGGATGCGCGGGTAGACTTAAATCTTCAGGTGAGAGAGATTATTTCTGGAAACGAGTTACAAAGAAGGAGTGCTTTGTCAGACATACCCTTCGAAAAAAAGGTTTGGGACTTTTATTTTTTTATATTCCTGTAGCTTGTATTATGTGATGCAATACGAAAACTGCAGGAAACGTTTCAGTGCAATTGTAGCATGAAAAACAAAGCACGAAATTCTTCTTACCTGTTTTAGCCCATCTCCGGGTTTTAAATATCCAACACAAAAAAATGTAATAGTGAAATCATTGGAGACTTAGGTCCCTTTTCTCCAGCCTCTGTTAACGCTAGATTAGGCTAGATTGAAATAGCAGGTCCGCAAGAACCTCACATAGACTGACTGAGTCCGTGGTGTTACCAGACCTTTTTTATAACGACCTAGCTTTACTACCCTATCAAAAACAATGATCTATGTTATAAAATAACTCCGTCGTCTTATTAAATACTAGAAGCTTTATAGGACCTATGCAACTTGCTGCTTCTAGATCTTACGCTGTATCACACTTATTGGCTGGTGTCTTAGCCTAGCCAACGCAGGACACGAGCTCAAAACGTGCTCAATAGTTTCCTCCTCCAACCCGCACGTCCTACATTTGCTATCACTGAACAAGCATAATTTAAAGGTATATGAGCCCAGAAGGCAGTATGTAGTCAGAATATCCGTCATGAGTATACAGTCCTCTTTTTTTAATGACTAGAGTAACTTTGTTAGTCCAAGGTTGTGAGACCTACGCATGACCCTCGATACAATACAGCACCGCTCTTGAATCCACGCCCTTCCCGCTTGGTCGATTATGTGCAACTATCGCCTTCTCTTAATATCGCTCAATATAATTGGGATGTCTACGGATCAAACTTCGAGGGATATACCGTTTTAGACAGCTAAACCTTTTTATTTCCACCTATTCCCATATGCCCTGGGTCCCAATATAGATGCTTTGTTATGCTAGATTATTGCCTTGATTGCTACTTGGCTGCCAATATAAAAGTGATTTCGCAATTTGTAGGAACTGTTTATTTCCGGATCAACGCAATTATCGCATACCCTAGTGTACACGTGTACCGCTTCGTCCCTCATTTGGGCACCCTTGCGCCAACCTTTCGAATCTATTGTGGCTCTAAGCTACCTTCGAAGCGCAGATACGGAATGAGGTAGTCTGTTCGTCGTGTAATTAATGACGAGCTGCCCGAGGCACTGAGATTCGTTGATTTTGTTATCGCTATATTCTTTGCCACGAGATATGCAGGTGGAATGTGCAGAGTGGCATACAGTGCAGCCGTCGGATTTGTTTTCAGGATACCCATAATGCTCAACATTAATAGCCTGCATACCCCGTTTAATTTTTTGAGGTATGTTCTTCTTTGTGTGGCTGCCCAACAAATAAGAACTCCATATTATAGGAAAGACTTTACCATCGCTGTAAATACCCTATGAGACAGGGCAAAAGGCTCCACGCTTCCTGGCACGTTATTTGCCAAAAATCGTTCGATTATCGGTCAGATATAATATCACCCCACCGGATGTATTTACTGAGAAATTGGTGGTCATATCTATATGTGTTGGCCTTACACACTGAAGAACCCTACTCAAATGAGCGGACTACTAACACTTAAGATTCTTTTCTATAACGGGCTCGTCGGTAGTAAACGATTTGGTCCTACTAAAAGATTTAGACAGTCCAAAGAGTAAACGATTAGATCGTAGAAAAACATAACCAACGGTACCGTTCTCATTGTTTCCAGTGATTGCAGATTTATCAATTTACAATGAGAGCAATAATATGGCAACGTTTTATCAAAACGGTAGAAGCATAACGCAAAACGGACAACATTTCTTTTAACTCTTTCTATTCTGGACGAGTGTCTGCTGTAGGAATTGGAAGCACTAAATTTATATGAGGCTTTCCTGGTATACGGATCCTTAAATTCCCCTAAATATCTACGAAGGGAAGCAAGATTTCTGTAGGCCGTTGGGAGCACATAATATATATGATTATTTAATGTGAAATTAGAATCAAAGACAACGTCCAGATGAACACATTCGTTAGCTTACATCAACTGGGAGCCTCAAATGGCATACGATGAGGAATAGGAGCTAGTGGATTACGAGAAAAACATAGTAAACCATTCTTTAACATTTTGGAAAGATCATTTATGTGACACCAATCAATCAGATCTTTAAAGTCCTTTTACAGAAGGCAGGAATCTGATGGGGTATTAATTCTACGGAATAGTTTGAGATCGTCAGCATAACCTCATCAGGGTTTGTGACATCTACTATCGTCGGCAGATCTTTTTAAAGTTAAAAAGCTCTTGCGCCGATTTGCACTAGAGCTAGATTCTAAAACGTATCACCTAACTCTGCCCACGTCCCAAGTACGATATAAGATCTGGGTGGTGTTGGATAGGACGGTCGGTTCTTATGTAACCACACTACGTATAGACTGTTGCTTACCCTCAACAATGACTTCGTCATAATGTATAATAATGTCCCTGATTAAAAAAGGAATTTTCCGCTGGAATGCCACCCGAGCGTCATCCAAGCTTACGGTTTCGTTGCCTTTATGTTGGCAATTATATTACAAGCAGATTAATAGATGGTATTACAGATGACAATAAGAAACTTAATTTACTTAATAGGGAACATCAATTGTATTAGTGTTCTGTCGTTTCCTACTGGGCGCGTTCGATACATATTACCTCCTCCGTATACGGACAAAGATATTAATTTCCATACGCACATGTATGTAAATGTACTGCAATAGATTCATAATGAAAAATTCAGTTCTTTCGCGAGTACTCGGCTGAGGTTTTGTTTGTATGCTGATAGGTACCGTATGCGCCCAATAAAAAATCACTTTAAAGAGATTATAAGAAAGAAGGAACACACAAGTGGTGCCTGCTAGAATGCCTTTAAAATATTATAAAAGTCATATTGTATGGTCCAGACTCCACCCTTGTACTTCTGCTTAATATGGCCACCGTTGGTCAGCTCATGATCATATTTCGTGAGGTTCTTATGCCAGTAACGCAGTGGAAATCCACCTAGACATATGCACCAGATCCTCACTAACATAGTTAAGACTCTCTTTTGCAGATTACTGAAGAATATAAAAGGAGTTCGGCACGGTCAATGGCGCAAAACAACAGTGTTCTTTGGTACTGTCGCAATTAGCCCCTACTCTAGATCTTGTGCTCAGGTTATTCAATGGCATTTACAGACCATTGATGCTCACTCTTGCGTCTGGAATCCAACCTTAACTCAACTAAATAACACTGCCAGCTGCATTCAATATCATTGAACGCAGTTTTCAGATCAACTTCATTTTGAAAGTTTTTTGAAATTATGGAACAGTTCCCTCCTGCTCTGACTACTTCAACAGACGCCTGACATTATAAACGGAAGTACGTGGAGTTGTTGTTGTCTTGTTACGATCCAATCATGGAAATGAAATATAATGAATTATTAACGATTACACTGAAATACCAGGGGTAGGATAGAACGCAAGTCATTCCGGAATGCCATGTCTTCCTATTTGTTTCGGTTGACCTTATTCGCGCGGATAGAATACAAGAAATCCAAGTCCGAAATTCCCAATAACAACAAAAAAACAACGACATAGTATATAAGAAGTTTGTTGGATGTCGGATCCAGCTCGGTGCTCTAGCTCCATCATTTTATCCTACATTATTCAAATAACGATTAGTTAGGCAGCTGCAATTATAATGAAAATCCCAATCATTAGTCAATACATATTGTAGAGTTAGTCAAAAAGGCTAAGAGCAAATAGCCCGTATGTTACTGTAATAGTGATTTCAAATCAGTATATTGGGAAGTAGTATCTCACGAAGATCCACAACCTGTCTGCCTTTGTCATTGCCGAAAATAAATATTCTTAATTTTGTCTACAATTTGACAGAATATGGGATCTACATGTTTTATGCGGACTTCGAACGGAAAGGGCGAACCCACTCAGAAAAACTTGTTTCTAAATGTTGATGTTGCATTGCCAATGACTTGTGCACATAACTTGAACTCAGATATGTGCATCTAGATCAGGGCTCTGCATTCAACAGCAAAATTGTGCTCTCATTATGGGAAAAGGCAATCACTTTTAATTTTTGAAGAGACATGGTCTAGATAAATCCTTCTCACTTACTTACATAGTAAATTACTTGATAGGCGCTTAACCGTTAAAACGGTAAACTCGCGCCTTTTGGTGACACCAAGGGAAATTAAATCGTTTTTCTCCTGGTACGTCAAGCAGATTGGGTGCGCCCTCTTCCTCTGCTTTCATAGGCGGGTTCCGATAAAAATACTTTCTTACTAATACCTTGTTGATGTCTGCCTAATGCTCTTACAGCTCATCATTAAATCTTCTACGGTACCCGCCATCGAACAATCCAAAAGCCAGTCTATCTGATGTTGCCAGGGTCCATTCTTATTCACCATATAGCAGGACGGGTACGATATGTGACTTAGAGCATGCTCTGCCAACCGGCGCCAATTGGTGACACCAAGGGAGTTTAAATCGTTTTCCACGTGGTCCTTCCAACGGAGTGGGGCCGCCCTCTGCCTCTGCTTCCATAGGCGGGTTCCGATAGACACACTTTCTTGGCTGGAGCATCATCTTTAATTCGCATAACATGGCCTAGCCAGCGCAGCCGCTGCGTTTTAATTCGCTGGACTATGTTGATGTCTGCGTATAGCTCGTACAGCTCATCATTAAATCTTCTTCGGTACTCGCCATCGCCAACGCGTAGAGGTCCATAAATCTTTCGAAGAACTTTTCTCTCGAACACTCCCAAAGCCGCTTCATCTGCTGTTGTCATGGTCCATGCTTCTGCCCCATATAGCAGGACGGGTACGATATGTGACTTAGAGCATGATTTTCGTTTTCGAGAAAGAACTGTACTTTCTAATTGCCTATCTAGTCCAAAGTGGCATTTATTGGCAAAAGTGAATCTTTGCTGGATTTCAGAGTTGATGTTGGAGTTTGTGTTAAAGCTAGTTCCCAAATAATGGAAGTGTTTTCGTATTTCGAAATTATGGCCGCCAATAGTGGCGTGGTTGCCAAGGCGCAAATGGGCTGACAAAGAGTCAATGAGTTCTTAATTAATATATGGCATGTAATCGTTTAACCTTCATCATCCGTCTAACAAATCGTCGGGCACTTCTGTTGTTGCCACCTGGATTCAATTGGATATTCCAAAGATTCAGTACTTCATCCGTCCAAAGACGCGCACGCCTCGCTCACACTCTGCTAACATAGGGAGGTTTCTTTTACACAGCATGGCCTAGCCATTGCAGTCGCTGGTTACCGATTCTTTTAACTATGCCAATGACTGCGTTAAGCTAATAGAGCTCGTCTCTAAGTCGTACTTCCGTCTTCCCAGAGAGCCATTGACAAAAATCGAGTCTTCTTTGTTCTCATCCTCGCAGCTTCAGCAGAGCAAGGTTAGAAAGTATCCGGCCTCGTTGAAATTTTGATACTCTCATAAGTACATTTGGATTGGTGGATTTAGCGGGCCTCAATTGAGTCCCAGTAGCGCTGACATGCTGCTTTGCTACCACAAATTGTAAATTAGTCAATGGAAATTGACTTAAAATAAATGAAAATATTTGAAGGATAGGGGGAAAATCTGGTCTAACATCCATTTCGCGGGATTTCGTTAAATTTTCGAAAATCTCCCGAGGCTTAAAGTCACCGCTGGGAGATACGACGCACTTGGACCACACCCTCCTTTGCGATATCTAGACGCGCATCCGTGCCGAGTTAATTCATGTACCATTAATTGAATGCCTTACCAGACTCGTATTTTAGGTGGTTTGGTTTATATAATGCGCAGATTTTGTGGTGAGTAAGATAGGGAATCGACCGATAAATTTATTTACAAATACTCCAATAAACTTTTATATACACATATAAGTACGAAGGTATGTACATACATATCAAAAACCGGCTGGCGCAAGTGGCAATCATGATCAGTAGTTCATTAGGTGAATAGGCTGACTCAGTTTGGTAACTCACTTACTACTTAATAATTTGGATGCTCTTTGCGAGTGTTTATGTTCTGATTTATTAACAATGTGTGAAATTATGTTGTAAGTGTTGGCGAATGGTAGTGGGGTAAGGGAAATTTCACGGTTATAAAATTATGATAACTTAAATATTCTGCATTCCCATAGTTGTAATTGAGTTTACATAATGTTGAATTCACATAAAGATGTAATTGTGGTAGAGGGTGATTACTGATCACAAAAGTTTAACAATACTAAGATATCATGCTTAAGGTTTTGACAAACTACTTGCTGATTGAAATAATTAACTAGTAAGAATTCACCTCTGACAGCTTTTGGCTTGAGAAAAAGCGCTTGAGAAAAAGTCTAATAAATAATAAAAAAAAAATAAATGTAAGGCGCGATAACCTCCGAAGAGATCTAAGGCCGAGGTTCTCTTCCAATTTGCGTCATGCTCCTCTTGATTTTCCCTACAAATTGGCCGGACGGTACCTACATGTTTTTTGCCGACTCCGAACGGCATCTGCAAGGCAGATGAGTTTTCACTGAGAGCTTTTCATGGCAGAAATACACCCGGAGCGCTTGCCAGTCACTGCCGACGGGCAACCACGCTTAGAAAAATTTTCTTCTAATTGAAAAACCTTATTTCTAAAATTTTGATGTTGCTTTGCCCGGGAGTTGAACCCAGGGCATACTGTGTGATAGGCGGAGCACGCTACCATCACACCACGGTGGCCGCCGAGAAAAAGTCTAGTATAAAGTAAATCAACTCACAAGAAATTAAACATAATCATTGATTGGCCCCGCCCACTTGTGACAAAATCAATTTTGCAAATACTATTAATCACTAGCAGATCCGGCAGACGTTTTTCTGCCCTAAATTTGGTCTATCTGGATACATTTGAATAAGCGTTTTCCGTCGTCTAACTCTGCCCTACCCCCCTACACTTTTTCCTAATCTTTTTATTCGCTCCTCCCTCCGTCTTTTTGCTCCATCTTCGTCACATTCTATGTCTTTTTCAGTCCCCTTCACTCTTTTCTCTTCTCTCAATTTTTTCTCATTCTTCTTCATCTCTTATTGCCAGTCCCAGAGGGTGGTATGTATTTTGTTCCAGTCCCATTCCGAGTCTCAGTCCCAGCCCCACTCCGAGTCTCAGTCCCAGTCCTAGTCCTAACCCCAGTCCCACTTTTTCTCTGGTTTGCTTCCCGGAAAAAAGCATCGTAAATACTAATATAATCAAAATTTATATACGAAATTTCAGGCAAATCGAATAGGACGTTTGTAAATAGGTATGTGGGTATTATTAATTCCTGTCTTTATTTCGGCTTCGCATGCATATTTATCAGTTTTGCCAGATTGATGCGACTAAATCGAATATCACAATGAACTGTAGAGCTCTTAGCAACAGCTTTCATTTGATATCCATAATACACACACTTTCTAGGGCTATCCGGGTCCATCTTTTGGCCTATATCTCGAGACCCTAGTCACTCAGCGGTGTAAAACTTACTCTGTATTATAGCACACATCAACAGCTTCAATTTGATACTCATAATGTAAAAACACATTCTAGGTGTATCCGGGTACATGTTTTGGCCTATATCTTGAGACCCTAGTCACCCAGCGGTGTACAACTTACTCTGTACTAAAGCATACATCAACAGCTTCAATTTGATACCCATAATGTAAAAACACATTATAGGTGTATCGGGGTCACGTTTTGGCCTACATCTCGAGACCCTAGTCACCCAGCGGCATAAAACTTACTCTGTACTAAAGCACATATCAACAGCTTCAATTTGATACCCATAATGTAAAAACACATCCTAGTGTTACCCTGATCCACGTTTTGGCTTATATCTCGAGACCCTAGTCACCAATAGGTATGAAAACTACCCTGTACTAAAGCACTCATCAACCGCTTCAATTTGATACCCAAAATATAAAAACATTGTCTAGGCGTTCACGGGCCCACGTTTGGCCTATATTTCCAGACCCTAGTTACCCAGGGGTATGAAAATTATAGCACCCATAAACAGCTTTCATTTGATATCCATATTGTATAAACACATTATAGGGGTACCCGGGTCCACGTTTTAGGCTATATGTCGAGACCCTAGCCTCCCAGTTGTATGAAAATTATCCTGTACTATAGCACTCATCCACAGCTTTCATTTGATATCCATATTGTATAAACACATTCTAGGGGTACCCGGGTCCACGTTTTGGGCTATATGTCGAGACCCTAGCCTCCCAGTTGTATGAAAATGATCCTGTACTATAGCACTCATCAAGAGCTTTCGTTTGATATCCATATTGTATAAACACATTCTAGGGGTACCCGGGTCCACGTTTTGGGCTATAGGTCGAGATTCTAGCCTCCCAGTCATATGATAATTATCCTGTACTATAGCACTCATCAACAACTTTCATTTGATATCCATATTGTATAAACACATTCTAGTGGTACCCGGGTCCACGTTTTGATCTCAAGACCCTAGGCACGCAACGAAAAAAAAGGTAGACGTTGGCCGATCCTCATACCTACCCAATATGCTCAAAAAATTTCATGAAAATCGGTTCAGCCGTTTCGGAAGAGTTAAGCCTCTAACACCGTGACACAAGAATTTTATGTAATAGATTAGAAGATAAAACGAAAACCGTTAAACCTATCGTAACAAAATTTGGCAGAGAGGTTGCCTTTACTATAAGGAATGCTTTGAAGAAAAATTAACTAAATCGGTGAAGGACCACGCCCACTTTTATATAAAAGATTTTTAAAAGGGCGAGGACGAATAAAATAAGCTATATCTTAGCGAAAAAGAGCTTTATATCAATGGTATTTCATTTCCCAAGTGGATTTATAACAATAAATAGGAAAAACTTAAAATTTTAAAAAATGAGCGAGACCGCCCCTTTTAATGCTAAGCAATTTTCTATGTTTCGAATTTTTAAAAGTTAACTCGAAGCAGACATTTTGAAAATTATGAAATAAAAGTTTACTGGATCTGAGTTAGTGCTGCAAATATACCGCCAAGCACTTCCGCCATTCGGATCTCAAATAACTTTACTGAGCGCAGGTTTTTTACCTAATAAATATACATAGGTATGGCTAATCGTCATTTGTGGCGTAAAAAATTGTATCTATATGTACATAGCTATGTATATACACACAAAAAAGACCCACTCTAATGCAAACGCAGTTATTGTGTATATTTTGCAAATTGATTGATTGACAGCAAAAGTTGACAGCCGCAAAAACTTACGCAGAAAGAATTGTTACTGTCATAAGCAACCAAATGATTTGTACTCGCTTATCCATATCTAGTTATTAATCATTAACACAACGAAAAAATATACCCATTTGACCGTTATTTGAAAACATAATATCGCATTTCTTTTGCCGCCAATACACTGATTGTATTCAATGTGGTTTTATTTCCATTATAAATATTCTACATCTTCAGGGTAACGTATTCCCTAACTCTGTATGCTGGAATGCGATTACTACATTTTCCGCAGTATGAGTTACTACTGAGAAGTGCTAGTACTGCTCTTACATTTCGTTTTTTGATAAGTAAACATCTCTGGTGACAGTATGGGGGAATCCTGAATGTAAGCGTAAGATGTAAGTGTAAGGGTTATCGTGAGTATAGTCGTGTGGGAGCTAAGCTATTTGGGGGAAACATATAGAATCTAATTGTAGACGTAGTGTGTAATGTGGGCATATGAATGTATGGACTGCCAGAGTGTATTTAAGCGTAGGGGTAGTGTGTGGTATTGGTATGCTTTATGGATTAATAAAGAATGAGAGCGTAAGTGTAGTCAACACACTATAGCGTATCGCGGAGGCAATGTACGTAATAGAGTTTATATAAGCAAAATCACACAGCAACTCAAGCAAACATATCACCTACATATATATTTTCTGAGCCTCTACACAATTTTTGTGCATTCAAGTGCTCGAACAGATGTAAACAGTGCAGTTTTGTTGGAAATAAAGAGCCAGAGCAAAAATAGGAAATGCGTGATTTGTACTACTGGTTCATAAAGTATTTACAAAATCAAAGTATCGGGTTAGTTGTTCAGGTTTGAAATTGGTTTCTTTTCAGAGTTTTGCCGGTTGTAACATTTGTGTGTATTATTTCGTTATATTAACATGGAGTAATGGTGTGGTGGTAGCGTGCTCTACCTACCACGCCAAAGATCGTGGATTCAACTTCCGGCCAAAGCAGCAACGAAAATTAAAAAAAAGGGTTTCACTTAGCGGGGGTCGCCCCTCGGCAGTGATTTGGCAAACATTCCGAGTGTATTTCTGTCTGAAAAACTTATCAGTGAAAACTTATCCGCCCTGCAGATTCCGTTCGGAGTTGGCATAAAGTATGTAAGTCATATACCGCCATTTTGTAGAAAAATTTAAAGGAGCAGGACGGAAATCGGAAGAAAAGCTCGGCCAAAAAACTCTTCGGAGTTTAGCGCGCCTTGTATTTATTTATTTTTAACTCACGGGTTTGGATTTTTTTAATAGACAAAATTGCAAATATTGTTAATTTATATAAAAAAAAAAAAACTAAAAATATTATATGGAATTTTCTAAGCTTCATTTTTAAGTTGCTCAGTTATATAAAAAGGCGGCCACCGTGGTGTGATGGTAGCGTGCTCCGCCTACCACACGGTATGCCCTGGGTTCGCACCCTAGGCAAAGCAACATCTAAATTTTAGAAATAAGGTTTTGCAATTAGAAGAAAAATTTTCTAAGCGGGGTCGCCCCTCGGCAGTGTTTGGCAAGCGCTCCGGGTGTATTTCTGCCATGAAAAGCTCTCAGTAAAAACTCATCTGCCTTGCAGATGCCGTTTGGAGTAGGCACAAAACCTGTAGGTCTCGTCCGGCCAATTTGTAGGGAAAATCAAGAGGAGCACAACGCAAATTGGAAGAGAAGCTTGGCCTTAGATCTCTTCGGAGGTTATCGCGCCTTACATTTTTTTATTTTTCAGTTATATAAAAATGAAACATTTGAGGTATTTTTTCTATAAATAGAAATTTTAAAAAATCAATTTCTGGAAATCAAATCTGGCAACAATAATATCTATATAGTTGCACAAATAAATTCGAATATTTCAGTCAACTTATATTCGAATCCTCTTGTTTATCAACATATTGATAGACGTGTTATATGCATATATGTAGCTATATTTGTGAGTACGTATGAAAAATGCTGAACTTCATTGGGTATATGACGTTACCTAGTATCTTCTTGATTTTTTTATTAGTCCTTTGCATTACTCACTTAATAAAGAGAGCGCAGATGAAGTCAGGTAACAAAATGTGCATACATCTGTAACTGAGTTGTATGTATATGTTTTCATAGCCTTGTTTATACAAATAGCTACGCCAACATTTATCTGTATGCTTTAACAAACAAACAAATGTTGGTGATATAATGCCAAAACCGTGCCACATGTTGGCTCTGTTGCATGCTGCATGTTGTTTTAACCTTTTATATATAGCATTCAAATACATGTATGTATGTAAACATTTATTGAATCGGGTCTTTATGTTTATCAAAATAAACGAAAATTATAGTCATTCCTATACATACATACGTATGTTTTTTTGCCTATGCAGATGCTCTTGTATTATCCCAGAGGAAAAGTTGCCGATTTTTGATAAGGCAATTCAAATGAGTTTCTAAGCAAGAGCAATGTAGTGAAACACCAAACTTGTCAAGGAAAATACCATTTTACAACTAAAATTTCCTGAATGATATCAAATTAGTCTGAAAAAACCCAAACTTGTACCCAGCGATAGCGAGATTCGAACCCATGAGATGAATACTATTCCACCATATACGGCGAAATTCAAATATGGTTGTCCTTATTCGTTTGGAAAATTTTGTACAAAATTCTTCTAATTTTTTTTGTGTTTCTTTTTTACTACCGGAATTTCTCACACTTCAACTCGGAGAAATTCATTTCCATTGTGAGTTCCGACTGGCGGCACGTTTGGCCAGCCAGATTATTTCCTTGTAGTCCCCAACGAACCATATGTTTTCTGTGATGAACTTTTGTAAGAGTGGTAGATCCACCTTCACAACATCCTATCAGACTATCGAAAACCGTGCGTTCAGAAATCTTAGCCATCTTTTTTGTAGTCCTGAATATCTGCAGAGAAAGTCATGAATCAACTTATCTTCCTGCTTTTTCTGGCAATAGCGCTATGATACCACCCATATACCCATAAGAAACTAGTTACTTTTCTCTCAAAACATGGTCATAAGCTCCTTGAAGCCTCGAAAAAATCCCAGTTGGTCCACACCCAGTTCGTTGCCCCAATCCTATATTCTTTGATTTTTCCCAGAAAAAATCCAGCGGTGGCAGTACGGAGTAGTCGGCCTCTTTTACTTTCATCCGGGAACCTTTCCTGGCCATCTTATATTAAAATGTATGTTCTTCGAAGTCCCTGTATCTAGGGACCCAGCAGAAAGAGATATTGAGTTGTCTTACGTATGTTAGTTAGAGAGGCTCGATTCGATTCAAATGTGTTTAAGAGAGAACATACGTTATTGTCTGGGACCGTACTGTCCTGGAGCACTGACTGCTCTCT
Source organism: Eurosta solidaginis (assembly GCF_040869045.1). Taxonomy (NCBI): domain Eukaryota; kingdom Metazoa; phylum Arthropoda; class Insecta; order Diptera; family Tephritidae; genus Eurosta; species Eurosta solidaginis. Next base: position 645,278 of record NW_027136905.1, read on the forward strand.
TTATAGCATCAACCTTTGCTGGAAGACACTGCATGAGTCAGGAAGTCGGTACTATTGATTTACCTGCAGATGCTTTGAGTACAGCTCCAGTTCCCCTTTATATTTTAGAACCATCTGCGTAACGCCTCTCTTGAAGGACATCTTATGTTCTGCGCCTAGAAATCAACAGCTGTCATGTTATGGTCGGTGTCGGACGTTAGGTCAGTTATGATCCTGTTTATTCGCCATGTTAAGACACCATCTGTAAAGAAATACATAGCTTTCATTTCTAGAAGCTGCAAAAAGGGATTTTTTAGATAGCTTCCTGTATTTGCGAGCTGACGGAATTATTTTACAATATTATTTACTTACTTAATTCGGGCTTAACCGATCCAATAGATTTGGCCACACTTTGCTCCATAGCGAACGCTATACATGTATGTATGTGTAGGTATATAATCCCTGCAAAAATCGCAAGTACTCTATGCATGTATGTATGGAGTACTCGCTATGGACCAAGCGAGTGCTCCAAAATTAACCACAATTCATACAAAAACAAGTAAGGAAGGCTAAGTTCGGGTGTAACCGAACATTATATACTCAGTTGAGAGCTGTGGAGACAAAGTAAGGGAAATCACCATGTTGTAGAAGGAACCTAGGGTAACCCTGGAATGTGTTTGTATGACATGTGTATCAAATGGAAGGTATTAAAGAGTATTTTAAGAGGAAGTGGGCCATAGATCTATAGATGGACGCCATTTAGGGATATCGCCATAAAGGTGGACCAGGCCTGACTCGAGAATTTGTTTGTACGATATGGGTACCAAATGAAATGTGTTAATGATTATTTTAAAAGGGAGTGGGCTTAAGTTCTATAGGTGGACGTCTTTTCGAGATATCGCCATAAAGATGGACCAGGAGTGACTCTAGAATTTCTTTGTACGATATGAGTATCAAATGAAAGGTGTTAATGAGTATTTTAAAAAGGAGTGGGCCTTAGGTCTATACGTGAACACCTTTTCGAGATATCGCCATAAACGTGGACCAGGGGTGACTCTAGAATGTGTTTGTACGATATGGGTATCAAATAAAAGGTATTAATGAGTATTTTAAAAGAGCGTGGGCCTTAGTTCTATAGGTGGACGCCTTTTCGAGATATCGACATAAAGGTGGACCAGGGGTGACTCTAGAATTTGTTTGTACGATATGGGTATCAAATGAAAGGTGTTAATGAGTATTTTAAAAAGGAGTGGGCCTTAGGTCTATATGTGAACGCCTTTTCGAGATATCGCCATAAACGTGGACCAGGGGTGACTCTAGAATGTGTTTGTACGATATGGGTATCGAATTAAAGGTATTAATGAGGGTTTTCAAAGGGAGTGGCCCTTAGTTGTATATGTGAAGGCGTTTTTGAGATATCTACCAAAATGTGGACCAGGGTGATCCAGAACATCATCTGTCGGGTACCGCTAGTTTATTTATATATGTAATACCACGTACAGTATTCCTTCCAAGATTCCAAGGGCTTTTGATTTCGCCCTGCAAAACTTTTTCATTTTCTTCTACTTAATATGGTAGGTGTCACACCCATTTTACCAAGTTTTTTTCTAAAGTTATATTTTGCGTCAATAGACCAATACAATTACCATGTTTCATCCATTTTTTCGTATTTGGTATATAATTATGGCATTTTTTTTTTCATTTTTCGTAATTTTCGATATCGAAAAAGTGGGCGTGGTCATAGTCGGATTTCGGCCATTTTTTTTACCAATACAAAGTGAGTTCAGATAAGTACGTGAACTGAGTTTAGTAAAGATATATCGATTTTTGCTCAAGTTATCGTGTTAACGGCCGATCGGAAGGACAGACAGACGACTGTGTATAAAAACTGGGCGTGGCTTCAACCGATTTCGCCCTTTTTCACAGAAAACAGTTATCGTCCTAGAAGCTAAGCCTCTACCAAATTTCACAAGGATTGGTTAATTTTTGTTCGACTTATGGCATTACAAGCATCCTAGACAAATTAAATGAAAAAGGGCGGAGCCACGCCCATTTTGGAATTTTCTTTTGTTTTTGTATTTTGTTGCACCACATCATTACTGGAGTTGAATGTTGACATAATTTACTTATATACTGTAGAGATATAAAATTTTTTGTTAAAATTTTACTTTAAACAATTTTTTTTTTTAAAGTGGGCGTGGTCCTTCTCCGATTTTGCTAATTTTTATTAAGCGTACATATAGTAATAGGAGTAACGTTCTTGCCAAATTTCATCATGATATCTTCAACGACTGCCAAATTACAGCTTGCAAAATTTTTAAATTACCTTCTTTTAAAAGTGGGCGGTGCCACGCCCATTGTCCAAAATTTTACTAATTTTCTATTCTGCGTCATAAGTTCAACTCATCTACCAAGTTTCGTCGCTTTATCTGTCTTTTGTAATGAATTATCACACTTTTTCGGTTTTTCGAAATTTTCGATATCGAAAAAATGGGCGTGGTTATAGTCCGATATCGTTCATTTTAAATAGCGATCTGAGATGAGTGCTCAGGAACCTACATACCAAATTTCATCAAGATACCGCAAAAATTTACTCAAGTTATCGTGTTAACGGACGGACGGACGGACGGACATGGCTCAATCAAATTTTTTTTCGATCCTGATTATTTTGATATATGGAAGTCTATATCTATCTCGATTCCGTTATATATGTACAACCAACTGTTATCCAATCAAACTTAATATACTCTGTGAGCTCTGCCCAACTGAGTATAAATATGGTCCAATTAACATTGCGATGTGCTAGGACTGGACCATATACTCCAGCTCCGCATTACATCAGAGTAATCCATGTAGTACCCACAGTAGTACCCACAGTGTAGTGATTACAATCGTTAAAAACGAGCAATAGGTAATCGGCTTATAATATGTTCGTGTAGAAACATGAGTTGGTCCATTGCTGCATTACAGTGGAGTATAATGGTATGTACTCCAGTATGACACAAGTGGACCATATGATCCAAAGATTTTTGAAGGGATGTATGTGTAGGAAACCATTAATAGATAGGCCCCCTAATGCATTAAAACTTGCATTGAAACTGTGTAATTTCTTGAATACAGGAACAATTAGGCTTAAAATTCAAACTAATTTTTTATCAAGATAAAATCCAAAATAAAGTGGCATTAACTGTTTTCAATGAATTTTTTATAAACGATCGATCCTCTTTATGGAGTAAATATTGTCTGTATGAAAATATAAAAATACGTATACCTTCCAAAAATGATCAGCTAGGATTTCCATTTAAACAGATTTATAACCAGGAAAAGACTCAACTGAAGGGACGTTGCCAGTTTTCGGTGCCATTTTTAAGCGTACCGGCCCTGAAACTTGACCTGTTTCATATTAGATTCGTTATCGAAAGCATCGAGAATAACTTCTGCAAATGCTAAAACGTCTTCCTTTTTCTACCGGGAAATGTGTATAAATTTACATGTGCGCATATGTGTGAAAATTTTGCTCAAATTGATTGTTGATATTATAAACGATTGACTCGAGCTCTAGAATGCTGCAGTATTCTTGCAAACTCAGTTCTGCTTGTTTGTTTGTCTTTCGATGAGGAATATTGCCACGCCTCGGAAAGAAAGTGCGTTGCGATGACAGAAAGCGATACCGTAAAGAGTAATCGGATATGAGAAGCAAAGATTTGACCTGAAAATTCGGCTGAGAAAAAAATGCTTCTGACCCTTTCTCCTTAATTTTAACTTTTTAGCTTTTGCTGCAGGGCCATAATGGTAAAATGGCGATCAACATACCAGCATATTTGAGTTGTGTATGGAACACCTCTTCACGTGCTTAAGACCAAACCCGATAGTGAACTCGCCGTACTTATAGCCATTTTCAGCTCAAACAACCAAGTACTTAAGCCAAGCTTCAAACTAGCAATTACTAACATTAAGGTGCATAGTTTTAGGAGTTGTGACTGGCCAATGGGGTTTCTTAATGCGCCGCAATGGATTTTGAGAGAAACTTGATGTCAGAGAGATGAACACGATGCCTCTCACTAGTCATATCCTTCGTTTTCTTCACTTAAGGTAAGTCAAAAAAAGAAAGGTGGCACCAACTAGAAGGTTTAAGTTGGTCAAATCTAGTCGTTCGCACGACGATACCACTCAATGGACTCCCCACTGTGACCAATCGATTTAAATAAATACCCCTTCATGCTCATACAATTGAAGGTCACGAGCGTATTCGTTTGCTTTTAAAGTGGTGGCTCAAACTAGCATATTAAACGAAATGTGAACTATAATTGAGCTCATAATTTATCAACTCGCTTGAAACCATATACATACATATAAAATAACTTGTGCAGTATTCTGTTCCCCGAGTATCAAACAGCCATTATATGTAAATGTTAAAGACCTTTTGAGGGTGACATACGGGTGTGTCAGTTATTGATGACACTTCCGCTATTTAATAGACAAATTATTGTATTTGGATAAATGTCATATTTTGTATATGAAAAAAATTTTAGCAGGTGCAAACTGTTATAACCCAACTTAAGTATATATTTGTACCTATTGTATTAATAACGGTTGTTTATAAAATCATAACAATCACTTGACACGAAAAACAAGGGGACGAATAATTTAGAATCTTCATAAACAAAATACATCGCATAAACGATTTCAAATAAAACAAGTAAGGAAGGATAAGTTCGGGTGTAACATTATATACATAGCTGAGAGCTTTGCAGACAAAATTTTCTTTTTCACGGGTACATACAAATGTAATACTAACAAGTAAGGAAGGTTAAGTTCGGGTGTAACCGAACATTACATACTCAGTTGAGAGCTATGGTGACAACATAAGGGAAAATAACCATGTGGGAAAGTGAACCGAGGGAAACCCTGGATTGTGTTTGTATGACATGTGTATCAAATGAAAGGCATTAAAGAGTATTTTATGAGGGAGTGGGCCATAGTTCTATAGGTGGACGCCGTTTAGGGATATAGCCATAAAGGTGGATCAGGGTTGACTCTAGAATGCGTTTGTACGATATGGGTATCAAATGAAAGGTATTAATGAGTATTTTAAAAGGGCGTGGACCTAAGTTCTATAGATGGACGCCTTTTCGAGAAATCGCCGTAAAGATGGACGAGGGGTGACTCTAGAATGCGTTTGTACGATATGGGTATCAAATGAAAGGTGTTAATGCGCATTTTAAAAGGGAGTGGGCCTTCGTTTTATAGGTGTTCGCCTTTTCGAGATATCGCCATAAAGGTGGACCAGGGGTGACTTTAGAATTTGTTTGTATGATATGGGTATCAAATGAAAGGTATTAATGATTATTTTAAAAGGGCGTGGGGCTTAGTTCTATAGGTGGACGCCTTTTCGAGATATCGCCATAAAGGTGGACCAGGGGTGACTCTAGAATTCGTTTGTGCAATATGGGTATCAAACGAAAGGAGTTAATGAGTATTTTAAGAGGGAGTGGGCCTTAGTTCTATAGGTGGACGCCTTTTCGAGATATCGCCATAAAGGTGGACCAGGGGTGACTCTAGAATTCGTTTGTGCAATGTGGGTATCAAACGAAAGGAGTTAATGAGTATTTTAAGAGGGAGTGGGCCTTAGTTCTATAGGTGGACGCATTTTCGAGGTATCGCAATAAAGGTGGACCAGGGGTGACTCTAGACTTTGTTTGTACAATATGGGTATCAAATGAAAGGTGTTAATGAGTATTTTTAAAAGGGAGTGCGCGTTCGTTTTATAGGTGTTCGCCTTTTCGAGATATCGCCATAAAGGTGGACCAGGGGTGACTCTAGAATTCGTTTGTGCAATATGGGTATCAAACGAAAGGAGTTAATGAGTATTTTAAGAGGGAGTGGGCCTTAGTTCTATAGGTGGACGCATTTTCGAGGTATCGCAATAAAGGTGGACCAGGGGTGACTCTAGACTTTGTTTGTACAATATGGGTATCAAATGAAAGGTGTTAATGAGTATTTTTAAAAGGGAGTGCGCCTTCGTTTTATAGGTGTTCGCCTTTTCGAGATATCGCCATAAAGGTGGGCCAGGGGTGACTTTAGAATTTGTTTGTATGATATGGGTATCAAATGAAAGGTGTTAATGATTATTTTAAAAGGGCGTGGGGCTTAGTTCTATAGGTGAACCCCTTTTCGAGATATCGCCATAAAGGTGGACCAGGGGTGACTCTAGAATTCGTTTGTGCAATATGGGTATCAAACGAAAGGAGTTAATGAGTATTTTAAGAGGGAGTGGGCCTTAGTTCTATAGGTGGACGCCTTTTCGAGATATCGCCATAAAGATGGACCAGGTGTGACTCTAGAATGCGTTTGTACGATATGGGTATCAAATGAAAGGTGTTAATGAGTATTTTAAAAGGGAGTAATCCTTAGTTCCATAGGTGGACGCCGTTTCGAGATATCGCCATAAAGGTGGGCCAGGGGTGACTCTAGAATTCGTTTGTGCAATATGGGTATCAAACGAAAGGAGTTAATGAGTATTTTAAGAGGGAGTGGGCCTTTCTGGACCAGGGGTGACTCTAGACTTTGTTTGTACGATATGGGTATCAAATGAAAGGTGTTAATGAGTATTTTTAAAAGGGAGTGGGCCTTCGTTCTATAGGTGTTCGCCTTTTCGAAATATCGCCATAAAGGTGGACCAGGGGTGACTCTAGAATGAGTTTGTACGATATGGGTATCAAATTAAAGTTATTAATGAGAGTTTTAAAAGGGAGTGGTGGTAGTTGTATATGTGAAGGCGTTTTCCAGATATCGACCAAAATGTGGACCAGGGTGACCCAGAACATCATCTGTTGGATACCGCTAATTTATTTATATATGTAATACCTGTCAAGATTTTAAGGGTTTTTTATTTCGCCCTGCAGAACGTTTTCATTTTCTTCTACTTACTATGGTAGGTGTCACAACCATTTTATAAAGTTTTTTCTAAAGTTATATTTCGCGTCAATAAAGCAATCCAATTACCTTACCATTCTTCATCCCTTTTTTCGTATTTGGTATAGAATTATGGCATTTTTTTAATTTTTCGTAATTTTCGATATCGAAAAAGTGGGCGTGGTCATAGTCGGATTTCGTTCATTTTTCATGCCAAGATAAAGTGAGTTCAGATAAGTACGTGAACTGAGTTTAGTAAAGATATATCGATTTTTGCTCAAGTTATCGTGTTAACGGCCATGCGGAAGGACAGACGGACGACTGTGTATAAAAACTGGGCGTGACATCAACCGATTTCGCCCATTTTCACAGAAAACAGTTAACGCCACAAAATCTATGCCCCTACCAAATTTGAAAAGGATTGGTTAATTTTTGTTCGACTTATGGCGTTAAAAGTATCCTAGACAAATTAAATGAAAAAGGGCGGAGCCACGCCCATTTTTAAATATTCTTTTATTTTTGTATTTTGTTGCACCATATCATTACTGGAGTTGAATCTTGACATAGTTTACTTATATACTGTAAAGATATTAAATTTTTTTTTAAAATTTTACTTTAAAAAAATTTTTTTTTAAAAGTGGGCGTGGTCCTTCTCCGATTTTGCTAATTTTTATTAAGCGTACATATAGTAATAAGAGTAACGTTCCTGCCAAATTTCATCATGATATCTTCAACGACTGCCAAATTACAGCTTGCAAAAGTTTTAAATTGCCTTCTTTTAAAAGTGGGCGGTGCCACGCCCATTGTCCAAGATTTTACTAATTTTCTATTTTGCGTCATAAGTTCAACTCATCTACCAAGTTTCGTCGCTTTATCGGTCTTTTGTAATGAATTATCGCACTTTTTCGGTTTTTCGAAATTTTCGATATCGAAAAAGTGGGCGTGGTTATAGTCCGATATCGTTCATTTTAAATAGTTGAGTGCTCAGGAACCTACATACAAAATTTCACCAAGATACCTCAAAATTTACTCAAGTTATCGTGTTAAAGGACGGACGGACGGACGGAAATGGCTCAATCAAATTTTTTTTCGATCCTGATTATTTTGATATATGGAAGTCTATATCTATCTCGATTCCTTTATATATGTACAACCAACCGTTATCCAATCAAACTTAATATACTCTGTGAGCTCTGCTCAACTGAGTATAAAAAGTGGAGGAACTTGCCTTTGCTATCCTTTTTCAGCTATCAATTCGTTTTATTTGAATTTTTTTTATATATGAAAATTTGGTTAAATTTGAACGCATTTCTTTATAATTTTTTTTAAATCATCCCTGAAATATTTTCGAGGCGCTTTTAATTATGAGTCCGATAAGAGTCCAAAATTGCAGACCAAGGGTTTTGGAACGATTTTCCTTCATCCTTTGTGAAATAAGGGAAAATCACGATGTAGGAAAATTAACCTAGGGTAACCCTGGAATGCGTTTGAATGACACGGATATCAAATGAAACGTATTAATGAGTATTTTAAAAGGGAGTGGCCCTTAGTTGTATATGTGAAGGCGTTTTCGAGATATCGACCAAAATGTAGACCAAGTTGACCCAGAACATCATTTGTCGGTTACCGCTAATTTATTTATATATGTAATACCACGAACAGTATTCCTGCCGAGATTCCAAGGGCTTTTGATTTCGCCCTGCAGAACTTTTTCATTTTCTTCTACTTAATATGGTAGGTGTCACAACCATTTTATAAAGTTTTTTCTAAAGTTATATTTCGCGTCAATAGACCAATACAATTACCATGTTTCATCCCTTTTTTCGTATTTGGTATATAATTATGGCATTTTTTTCATTTTTCGTAATTTTCGATATCGAAAAAGTGGGCGTGGTGATAGTCGGATTTCGTTCATTTTTTATACCAAGATAAAGTGAGTTCAGGTAAGTACGTGAACTAAGTTTAGTAAAGATATGTCGATTTTTGCTCAAGTTAACGTGTTAACGGCCATGCGGAAGGACAGACGGACGACTGTGTATAAAAACTGGGCGTGGCTTCAACCGATTTCGCTTGTTTTCACAGAAAACAGTTAAGGTCATAAAATCTATGCCCCTACCAAATTTCAAAAGGATTGGTAAATTTTTGTTCGACTTATAGCATTAAAAGTATCCTAGACAAATTAAATGAAAAAGGGCGGAACCACGCCCATTTTGAAATTTCCTTTTATTTTTGTATTTTGTTTGCTGTTCATTACTGGAGTTGAATGTTGACATAATTTACTTATATACTGTAAAGATATTAGGGGGACTCATGTAACCGTATAAATGCCTTATAAAGTGTGTAAACGTATAAATTTATCTAGTGCGTAATCGAGCTGTCAAATTTTGTATGAAAAATCATTTACGCAATTTGTATAAATTTACGGGCAGATTTTATTGTGTAAACGCAGTAAACTAAAAGGAAGGCAACCTTGCAGACATTACAGCAGGCATTTTCATCAGAAATATCCAACATCAGCAAGTAAATGCATTTTATTTTTGATTTTTCAGTTAATCTTGGCATTTTTTAATTTGTATAACAATCAAAAAAATTTTGTTTGGCAACAACACAGATGATAAACAATCAACTTTATCAAGAGTATTGCTAGGTGCGTTCATATAACAGCGTGTGTAAATGGATATAATTTTACACCTTATACGTTTATATTTTTTTTTTAAAGTGGGATTTTGCTAATTTTTATTAAGCGTACAAAGAGTAATAGGAGTAACGTTCCTGCCAAATTTCACCGTAATATCTTCAACGACTGCCAAATTACAGCTTGCAAAACTTTTAAATTACCTTCTTTTAGAAGTGGGCGGTGCCACGTCCATTGTCCAAAATTTTACTAATTTTCTATTCTGCGTCATAAGTTCAACTCACCTACCAAGTTTCATCGCTTTATCTGTCTTTGATAATGAATTATTGCACTTTTTCGGTTTTTAGAAATTTTCGATATCGAAAAAGTGGGCGTGGTTGTAGTCCGATTTCGTTCATTTTAAATACCGATCTGAGATGAGTGCCCGGGAACCTACGTACCAAATTTCATTAAGATGCCTCAAAATTTACTCAAGTTATCATGTTTTCGGGCAGACGGACGGGCGGACGGACGGACATGGCTAAATGAATTTCTTTTTTCGCCCAGATAATTTTGATATATAGAAGTCTATATCTATCTCGATTAGTTTATGCCGTTACGGGGTAGCGTTATGCGAAGAAAATTAATATACTCTGTGAGCTCTGCTCAGCTGAGTATAACAAGTAGGGGTGTCTAAGTTTGGCTGTAACCGTTTTTTAACACTAAGTAATAAAAAAAATGTGGGCATGTTTATTAAGCGAGTTCTCTAGAAAGGAAAAGTGTACCCAGTTATTTTTTATTAAGTCAATTCTCCTTCCAGTTATGGCTAACGAAATGTAGAAGGACTATTGGTAAAAAAAACCGTGAGTACTGGGAACTCGTAAAGTTTGATGTGTAAGCCTATAAATGTACACTAGGTATCTAATGTTTTTAAGTTAATTTAACTCGCTCAGGACAACAAGTTAAACAATAACATAGGAAAGTTTAACAGAAACAAATAGTTTCAGGATTTCTAAGAAGAGCTTCTTCTTGGTCTGATCTGTAATAATTGATACCGACAAATTATTGTTGTGTTATTATCGTCAAATTATCAGTTTGTTATTGGCTTTTTGTGGGTTTCTCATCGGGTTGTAATAGCCCTGTTAAAGATGTGTCATAGATTTTATGGTGTAGCTTTATCGTCATCTGTTTCATAATTATCCGATTAGTCATCGATAACCAATCATTAGCGTGCCGTTTACAAATTCAAATCGATATATTTTTGAAAATAAAACGATACATTTTCGATAACTTTTCGATGAAAAATCGATATTTTTTATAAAAATTCGATAATTTGTTTTCAACATATCGATATTTTTTTTACATATGGATAACCTTTTGCTTATAAATCCATAAATGTTCGATAACATATCGATGACTTCTTGATAACAAATCCATTATCTGCCGTTAATTATTTGTTAATGTATTTATATTTATTTATTGATATCTATTCGATAAATACCCGTCAGCTTTTCAATAATACCTCGATAACTATTATATAAAACACCGATAGCTCGATAGCCTTTGCTATCGATAGAAGTATTGTAACACTACGGAAACAAATCTATAACTTGTCTCTTCCTCGTCGATAATACGGTTATAACAAAGCGATAGCTCGTCGGTAACAAATTGATAACATGCCGTCCGTTAAAACTGCGATAACAAATAATATGCCGTCTGACTTCGATTCCTGTTTCGGTTTTGACAGACCTTGAGAAATATCACATCCTTGCCTTCATCAAAAGCGTCCTGGCACACCCTGCAAACTTTAGGGAATACTTTTTCTCAACATCGCCTATTGCCTTGCAAAAAATTTATCGAAGGGGCTTAATGATGCGCATTTGATGGCCATGAAAAAGTGCTTGACGAATTGGTTATCTTGCCATTGCTAGAACAACAGGAATATCACACACTATGCCTACACTTACGTTCTATATTCTCCCATATAACATGCCACTTCTAAAGACTATTATTACGCTTACACCACGCTTACGCTTACAAGATGTTAACGCATCAAAAAAGTCGGTGCCACGCCCATTTTCAAATATTTTAAGTTTTTCCAATTTATTGTTGAAATAATATTTCAGAAGTAAAATAGCATTTATATAAAGTAGGTTTCGGCATAGATATGGTCTATTATATTTGCCTAAGATCCCTTTAAAACCTCTTGTATAAAAGTGGGCGTGGCTTTTTACAGATATCGTTAATTTTCTCCAGGCTTATTGCTTATTGTAAGATTAATCAGTATACTGAATTTTGTGATGACAACATTTGAAAAATTTATTTTGTCGGTGTCACGCCCCTTTCTGAAAATTGTAAAGAATTTATATAAGAGTAAGTATTTCCACCTACCTTTAACTGTTATGCATATAGAAAGTAGGCGTGGCTAGCATCCGATCTCGCTCATATTATGAGCGATTGAAGATGGGTGCCACGGAACTTATGTACCAAATTTCAATAAGGTGTCTATGAACTTACTCAAGTGTTCGCAGGCGGAGGGACATGGTTAAACAAATTTATTTTTTCGCTGTGATTATTTTGACATAAAGAATTATATTATACATTTATACATATATTTATATATTTATCTATGTCGATTAGTTTATGCTGTTACGAGCTACCGTTATACCAACAAGTTATGATACACTGTGAACTTTGCTCAACTGAGTTTAAAAAATTTTTAAAATTCCCTTACCCTATCAACATAAGCTTTACATTCAAGTACATGTTTCTGAAAGATATTTATTTCGTATGTGCCTAATATCACTTTTACACTTCACCAAATACGTCATTTTGGACGAAAAACTCCAAATGCGACGCGTTTCCTCATACAAATTGCATTTACGAATTAATCATTTGAACGCATTTCATTACGTTCGCCCTCCAAATGCAATCCGATCCACACACGCTTATGACATTTTCTTTTGCCCGGTTTTTCAGTGCGAGTTTGTTTAAACTCCAGTTAAAGTTGACTACAGTTTGACCTTGCCACTTTGTTCGTAACATTAAATTGTGCTGTTAATCTCAGCTTAAGCGGCCAAAAAGTAAGAACATGAAAATCTTGAATTGAGTCCGGTGGTGAAGGATTTTAGAACGGCGTTATTCTCTGAGTAAATTTGAATTGTATTCGAAAGCTTTTTTGCTATTGAATAAAGTTTTGTGACATTTACGATTTATGGAGCATGCTGACTGAACTCGTAATACCAAATAACGATACGTTCACGTATATTACGATATCAAATAAGCTATTTCACGAGACGAGTATCACCATTACGGAAGCCATGATACGGGCCCATGTTTCTATTAGCCTACTCATCTATTACAGGGCTAGAGCTCCGTAGAGTATCCCGAAACTCTCCGGTCATCACCATCACGTCGTAGGAGCTCATCAACTGAGGTTTAGCAGTGCTGGCAGTGAATTATTCATTCGATATTATTAATAGTATTAAATTTTCTATCGATATGTCAAAAAAATTTACACTTCAGGAAAAACACTTTTTAACTTTTTCATTGAAATCGTGGAAAGTAAACTCAACATAGAGTCCACTGGTGTTACTTTATTGAGTGGTTCATGCAGTTTCTACTACTCTACGAAAAAATGCTAATTAGCTGGTATACACTATTATTGTTGTTGTTGCCTTGGGCCTTGGGGAGTGTTATCGATGTTGATGGTCCTTTGCCGGATGCAGATGCGGTACGTTCCGGTAACAAGCATCATAAAGGTACTAGCCCGACCATATCGGGAACGATTTGGTATGACCACATGAAACTTTCTAAGCCATACCGCCCTCCAACACCCTAGATCCATCAGGAGTTCGGGGTCGCCAGAGCCTCGGCTGTTAATGAAACAGGATTCGCCATGGGTAGGTGAGGTTGACAATTGAGTTGGAGGAGCTATATATTTCGCTGGCAACCGCTTGAGAGGGTTGTGCTACACAACCCCTTAAATCAATTTGGTATTTTAGTCGCCTCTTACGAGAGGCATACCTACCCGCTGGGGATGCTGGATTACACTCTAAGCCGACAATATGTATGTAAACAGCGACGAGGCTGTCACAGCGCAAATGCAAGGATTCTTCCTTTAATGACAGAAAAAACTGTATCTTGTTCTCATGCATCGCAAGAAACCTATTTTAGCCCCTTATCCAGACCAGAGAGGTCCGAACCTAAAAAAAACTATACAATTTATCTGGTATTCTTAGCAATATGTTGCCTATGCCAAAAATATCTGTAATATTTCGAAGTAACCCGGTATTTTAGGAATTGCATAAAGACCCGGATCCCTGATCAAAATTCCTAGAAAATATCTATGTCTCAAAAATACTGACGGCTGCAGTACAATGAAGTATGTAAATATTGTAGTAAATAGCATTTCAAATGAAATGTGTTGTTGCTTGCATTGTTCTCGGTAGTTTTTTGTGTTCCCGCTGTCGTCATTATAAGTTAGTATTGTTGCGTTTGCTTTGGTATGTTAAATGTATTATGGATATGCTTTGTTGCTACTGTAGCTGTAGTGGTTCGTGCTGCAGGAAATTGCAGCAATTGAAATAAATTGAACTGCTTGCGGCAGACAACCATTGCACGCGTGCGGTCTCCATAGCCACATATTCTAATGTTCTATGTATTCCGTGCTTTCAACAAGCTTATAAATATTTACAGGCGGCTATATATGAATGGTTAGTATGTAGACATAAACGTGCGCCCCGCATCTGTGACACTTATATAATGAATAATAATGATTTGATGAATATCATACATTTATTCACATATAATGCAATACGGGTTCATTTATGTATGTCCATTTAAGAAATTAAACAATATGCGACAATTGAAAGTTTGCGACCTCAGATAAGCAAAATGTTTGTGAAATTTTCGTTAATGTAAGAGCAAACCCTTCTCTGGTTGTCTTAGATAAAAATGGCTGGACCGAGTTTTTTATCTCACCGAATTTGTGGGTATTCCAACCTCTTATCATACCAGACCTTCTTTGGCTTCATGCTTATGAATCAATCCCCGCGTTCCATTGGACAGTGATCCAGATCCCGATAAAATTTTAAAATACAAATGCAATAATAAATTGATTAATTGGAATGCGATGAATGTAAGGCTGACAAAAGAGTGAAAGCGAGATTCTATGCATATTATTTCTTGTGGAAAATAGTAAAACCATTCGGATTATCAGCAGCTTTTCAAGCATAAAAATATATGAAAAATTTTAGGTAAGATACTTGGACACACAATTTGTGTTAAGACGTTGCAAACATGTTTTCATCTTTGAAGTGATAGAAATTTTGTTGCATGAACCGTTAGTTGAGTCAAATGCCAAATGATATAGTTGTTCGTTGTGGATAAGACAAGTGTGATAACTTCTGCATAGATGTCAAAATTGCAAATATAATGGATCACATGACTTTTAATTGACTCTCGCTGTGTCACTCTGTGTCTCTTTTTATCACCCGCTGAATATAGCCGGCCCTGTGCGCGGCCATATTGAACACCCTGTCAAAACGCTGGCAAAACGCTAAAAAGAAGCCATATTGAACATCCTGTCAGGCAGTGGACGGATAAGATATCACACTTGTTTTATCCACAATGTAGTTGTTCTTAAATTTAAAGGAAAAATACTTCTTCAATTATATTTCAAATAATATTTAGTGGAAAAATTTTATTCCCAATCTACACTTCAAAATGTCAAAGAAATATCAGTCAGCCAAATACAGACGTTGAGTGAATGTATCGGAAAAAAGTTATGCTTAGTAATTTGATGAAAAATCTAAATCAATCAACAATTGCTCAACAGTTGTGTTAGCTGAAAGCGCTCATTGACAAACAGTTGAACGGTGTTGCAAGCCGTCTTGTACTTTCTTTCTCTTTAGTGTCCAATAAACTGCTTAACCTGAAATGCTTTCAATTTTTTCAAAATCAACAGGATATTTGTCACATCATCTAATATATGTGAGATTCGGAGTACGAATTTCTCGCATGAAAATTGGGACCATTTTCTTGTCCCAGAATAAAAATTTTACCCAAGCTAAGAGCGGAATAGGTACATAAGTAAAACTCGATGGCAGATATACAGGCTACGCCTTTCACCTCCTACTTTTTATTTTGGAATTGTTACCTGGAAATATCTTTCCAATAACAGATAAGGAAGGTCTGTGAACATGAAATTTTGTGGGGTCAAATAAACCGTTCCCACCGCAGTCGGGCTAGTGCCAAAACGTACTGCTAAATTTTATGCGTAACGATCCCCTATAGGGCGTTGCTCAAACAAATTCCACAACAGTTGTTATATTGGTTTCGTCGCACAATATTTTGGGCAGACATTTTTTATTGATGTAAGCTTCATATTGTCGTGGAGTGTCTGCAAAGTTGTGTTTTAAATATTGGTTGAGTAAGTATGCATGTGTATTAGGGTGGGTCGATTTGTATGGACGAAAGTTAACCGATATCGCGCCATCGATTTTTCGATAGGATTTGGACTCAGGAAAAAAAGTTCCACTACGCATACCCAAAAAATTATTTTTGAGCCTGAGAAATTTCATTTTTTTGACTTTTCTTCGACTTTGATTTTTAAGGTTTTTTTCATGACCTACTAAAAAAATTTTCATATGTAAAAAAAATATTTTTTTTTTCTAAAAACTGTTATCGCCAACGTTTTTTCGGACATTTTTGGGTTGGACACGGTATACAAGAAAATTTTACAATCAAATGAAAATTTTTTTTCCTGAGCCCAAATCCTATCGAAAAATCGATGACGCGATATCGGTTAATAAATCGTCCCAGTCTAATGTGTATATGTATATGTTTATGAATGCGTATTCACTAGGTATAAATTTTCTTAGGTTAGCGTCTAAAATTTCAAATAATTTCTGAGTGCTTATATTGTAGCTAATTGTTTGGAAAGTCCAAAGCTTGAGATCGCCGTGCTACGGGTTGTCAATCTACCGAAGGTCTCAAGGATTGAAAAAACAGCAAACTGAAAAATTACTCCAGAAAATATGTACCAGTTTAGTCCAGCGCTTCTTCGCAGACCAAACTGATCCAAATCGATAATAATTCCACCTGGGCTGAATAATCTTTTCCTTAGCTTAATATGGCCTAGCAAGCGTATGTTGATGTTTTAATAAGTTAGGTGTACGGTGTTTTTTGTCGAAGGCTAAGTAAGCATTCAGTCAATCCAGAGTCGATACCGGTAGAATCGGTGAACGGTGACTGGGTTCAGGTGGTGTATCGGTTGCCGGTGGCTATGTTTCTGTGACCGGTGTTCCAGTTGACGGTGACGGGTTTACAGCGGAAAAATGTCTTATCGATCGTTATAGTGGGAGTGAGTCATAGATGACGAATCTGTGGATGATGGTGACTCGGTGATGGCGAATCAGGGGATCTATACCCAAGCAACCGATGGTTGGTCGAATCTAATCCCGGCGAATCGCAAATGACGAATCGGTGGATGCCGGTGAATTGGTGATTGCGCATCGATTGCTCGATACCCAAGCAACCGGTGGTTAGTGAAATTGAAACCCGGCGAATCGCTGTGAATATATCCGTGGGATTGGGGAAGCGGTGGGCGAAGGTCGCGCGAGTGAAATGCCTGCAATTGATTAGTTGCATTATCTGTGCATTCTCATTAGCTTGCTGATCGCTAGTAGTGGGCCGTCCTGATTGCTGACACAGTGGGGCAGTCGTAACTAAATGAATGCGAGTTGGTGATGCTACTGAAATAGGTTTTAAAAGGTAAGGTTGAATAGGCGGGTCAATAATGACCTCACATAGACTGAATGTGCCCATAGGAAGAAATATTTTCGTACTTTCGCCAAATACTGAAAGCTTCTAGGACATATATTAATTGCAACTGTCAACTCTGCTGCCCTTAGTAGCTGGAGCCTTGACTTCGCGATCGCAGCACACCGATACAGAACGTGCTCAAGCTTTTCATCCCAACGTAGGATTTTCACATAATCTTAGAAACCTTGTAGCCCCGCGCTTCTGTGCAGGCCTTCCCGCTTGATGAATCATATGTAACTTCTGTCTCTTTTTGGTTTCTCCCAAATGTATTGGGACGTGTATCGCTGATCCATTGAGTGCTGCACTGTTCTTTGTCAACTCATCGGCATTTTCGTTTCTGAAAGAGATATTCAAAAAAAGTTTCTGCAATGCTTATTTCCACTCCAGGAGACATTTCTTGATGAGGTACTGTGTGCGATTATTGCCTTGCATATATATAAATATTCACGCAACTTCAGTTTAAGCACGCTTCCTCGAGTGTTTCTGCTGCTTTATTTACGGCTACAATTTCCGCATGGATGACACTGCAGTGATCTGGTAGCCTGTAGAATCTACTCATTTCTTAACCAACACAGCAGCCCACCTAACACGTTCCATTAATTTGGACCACCTACCGTTTCTGCGTCCTTGCGCCAGCAGCCCGCCTCTATTGTGGCTCCGAGATCTCTTCCGAAGCCCAGGAGTATGAGCATGTGGTCCGTTCGCCCTATACTTAGTGGCGCTATACTGCCGTGGCCATACGGCCTGCACTTAAGCTGCCCCGTGGCCTTAAGTCTTATTGCAGTTGCAACCGCTACATTTTTGGTCATTGGGTCTGCTGGTGGGATATGCAGAATGGCATGCAATGCTGGTATCAGGGCTCTTGTTATGCTAATTCTCCATACCCCACAAGTTTTTTGGTATAATTGCGTTTTGAAATGGCTGTCCATCAAACTAGGACTCCATTGTTAAGTATGTGCTTGAAAATCGGCGTTATTACCCAATGTAAGAGTTTGGACGATATGCCTCACGTGCATCCTATCATCCTCTTGCAGGCATACAGTGTCACACAGGGGTTCTTTGCACTCTCTTCCGCATTGAATTTCCACGGCAACTTACCTTATGTAATATAATAAGTATATAGTATAATTTTAAAATACTTGTCTCTCGAACCCTCAACCCTCATCTGCTGTTGTCAGCTTGATTTTTTTAATTATTGTCTGGTAAGAGGAGAACATACTTTTCAAAGTAACATTTGTTGGTAGAAGCAATTCTCCGATATATTTCTTCCCTGACGTTTTGGCTTTGGTTTTTCTTGGTCCTAAACAAAGTCCTTTACTAATTCAAAATTATGCTATCTTACAATGACGTGGTTGCCAGAGGGTAAATGCGCTGCCTCTTTGCTGGAAGACAACAGATACTTCGTTATAGATCTAGTTGTGTGATATATATATGTGGTTCTATAAGGAATTGGATTATGTCCAAAATAGTTCAAAGATAAAGCTTAGTAGTGCTATTCATAACAAGTTACTAAAATGGTTAGGCTTTATAAGTATTTACAAAATTTATTTTTACGAAGGTTTTGTATTTGATATTTTATTTATTTATATTATTATTCCTGCAGTGAATCGCACTAGCTCCGAATTAGCACAGAACTATCGCATTAAGGGATCGTACAAGCTCTTAATCCGTAATTTCGCAGTGCTTTCAATTTGCAGACATTTTAAACTAGTTCTAATTTGATTCATTCGTAGGAGATTTTGAGTTTCGCACTACAGCACAGTGGTCGGTCTTATATGGAGTTGGTGGTCAAACATACTTCCAGTAGAGATATCAACGTGAAACTTTTGTCACGGCTTTACAAATATGTCAGAATTATTTTTTCATAAAATTGGTGCGGGAGATACCTTCATACCGACCCACAACCACCCACTTTCACCGCATGCATACAAAAAGTAAGTAGATGTGGGGGAAAATTGGTAAGATGTGTCTATCGCAAATACAATAACTAATAGGATTAAATAAAGAAAATAAAGTTATTTAAAGATCTTGCATATATGACAATAACAAAACAATAAACACAACAAAATTTTACATTTGCATATCACCGACTGGATAAAATAATGTCGTATGTTACATGTGAGCACATATAACATACGACAATAATTTATCAGTGTGACGCTATCAGAAAACTGTCGTAAAACATAGTTAGTGGCAGAAAGTGGCAGTTGATATTAATACTTTAGAATCTTAAAACTTTGGCTAATAATAAGATATAAGTCCCAACGTGAGGATCGGCGAGGAACCCAACTAAAACTTTAGCCGAAATTGATGTGCAAATAAACACTAATATAGGCACTGGTGAAATTTTAAATAACAAAAAAGAACACAACAAGCTAAAGACATTAAAATTATTTCAAAATGAAGTAAATACCTTTGACTTCAACATTCATTTTTATTTATTTCGATAAAATGATATTTTATATATTTATAAATAGCTGGTCTGCACTTTATTTTTAACTTGCTCACACTGCAAAAACCAACTAATACCATAACCTCACTTTTGAAGCTATTCTTAAAGAGTACAGTTGAAATACAACCAAAAACAAATATACATTTTAAAAGGCTGTTCTAATAAGAGATAGCACCGACATATTTGGTGACAAACTTTTTACCTTGATTTTTTTATTTTTGGCCTATGGAACCGACCACTGTGTACAGGTTTAATTACTACGTCCGAACTGGTGCTAATTGGATACAGAGCGCGACATTTAATATCCAAACTTGCATTCGTTTAACACCAGTTGAAGGTAGTAATTAAATCTATAATGCAAAACTGTAGCTTTGAGTGACTGTCTCCCATTTTTTCTTCAGGGTACATACATTCTACATTTTTATAGTAATTTACTTAGTTGATGTATCGTATAGGACTCATTAACACCCACTAGAAATTATCGATGGAATTTTATTCAAGTAAATTTTTACAAGCACTCTTTACAAGCATTTCATACACATTGCATTACATTGTTATTCACTTTAACCAAAATAATTTATTGGAATTTGTTTTACATTTTGCTTTAAACTTTGAAGTAGCGATATGATAAGCATTGTGTGTATCTCTTCTTTTAATAGCACAGTATATTAACTGGCGGTGGCCTAGTAGAATAGTAGGTGGACGCTCACCACATCGAGGAACCTGGGCTTAAGTGCCGAAAAAGCAATATGGAAAAGAAGCGATAATACATTACCAAAAACCGATAAAGTGATGCAACTTTACATGTATGTGGATTGACTCTCTGACGAAGAAACATTTAGAAGGAGAAAACTTAAAGATTTTTAAAACGTATATCAAAAACCATTCAAGATATCATGTTGGAATTTGGCTTTTTTCATAGTCTAAGGATACCTAAAAAATTAATTAGAATATTCACAGGGTCTCCTATTCGCTGTACGTGCCATGCTTTAATCAAACTATATAATGGAAACCATGGAAACAACTCAAATCTTAAAATTTTATATGAATGCGGCACTCTTGTGAATTGCCCAACTATCTTCGAGGTTTACGACTAAATTATACTGATATTCAGTAGTTGTATGAAGTGGCAAAATACAAAAAATAAAAAATTTGTAAAGAGGGATTTTTTAGATAATCTCTCCATGCTGCTATTAAAACTATAGAATGCATTAATATACGAAAAGGAATTCAAAAACTTGGGTTTTGCTGGCATTGTCAGTCAAATTTCTTGCAGTATCCTAATTTTGCTCGATTTTTTTCAATTTTTAATTAATCGGGTTCAATTTACAACGATATTTTTTTAAATAAAAAATTTGTTATTTATATTTTTGAATGAAGAAAAATCAAAATTTGAGTTTTCTTTTTGCGATCATTGTTGCAGGAAAACTTTCTACGTGCGTTCATTCAAAGTGACGCTAGCACCAAAACGCCGCCAAAGTCGAATGTGTTCGAGCTTTTAAGAGAAGAAAATTAAAAATTTTGCGAGATTTGGTTAGTTTTGTTTCTATGATAGTAACTGTTTTATAGCCGCTTACGGAAGACGATATTTGCATATGTAAAGGCAGCCTTCATATATAATTTAATGTTCGTTACATTTATTTTTAAATGTACTATATCTAATGTATAAATGGGGCGCCATGTCCGAACTAAGATTTATCTTACTTGTAACGGCGGCCTCCGTGATGTGGTGGTAGCGTGTTCGGCCTACCACGCCGAAGATCATGGGTTCATACCCCGGCCAAAGCAACATCAAAACTTTAGAAACAAGTTGTTTCAATAAGAAGGAAGTTATTTTTAAGCCTGTCGCCCCTCGGCATCTGCCACGAAAAACTTTTCAGTGAAAACTCATCTACCTTGCATATGCCGTTCGGGGTCGGCATAAAATATGTAGGTCCCGGCCCGCCAATTTATAGACAAAACTAAAAGGAGCACGACGCAAATTGGAAGAGAATCTCGGCCTAAAATCTCTTCGGGGGTTATCGCGCCTTACAGTTTTTTTAACGTCATAATTTTTTTTTGCTTTACTTTCTACAACAGTTTCCCGTAGCTTTATATTAAACGGTATACGATGGCTTTATTCTACTTGTTGTCTTATAATAATGCCTAATGAAAGTAATATTAATATGGGCTATTAGTTTAATATATAACGCTGTCTTTAGATAAACCTTAAGTACAGAAAAATATGTTATATAATAAGAAAAATTCCATACTCCAAACGGATCTAAGGCAACATGCTATAATTCTTTGAGAAAAATCAAATAAGCTTTGTATAAACTAAACATATTTTTTGTGGATATTTATTTATGTATTTGTATGCCACATTTGACAAAACCAATGAATAAGGCACGTTCTTGATAATTTTCACATGTGTTAATTGTGGTTTTCTGCAATTTTCGCGCAGCGTTTTGCACATTAGGCACGTAAGGCTAATTTTTTCTGCAATCAGTTGAATCAATCGTGAAAAATTGCAATTTCTTTTTAGCTTTAAGTTGTGAACAGTGATTGGCATTATTTCTAACTGAACGCATTAGGGAATACTGCACGGAAAAAATGTTACCCTAAATTTTTAATCTTTCAACTTTTTTGTATTAAACCCTACAAACATTTGGTGTTATAAAAAAGAACTTACGCTCTTTATGAGCCCATTAAGGCTCCGAAATTAGCGTATATCCTTTATTGCGATATGAGCCGAAATTCAAACATTATATGAGGCTAAATATGAGTCATATTCGACACCTATTGGCATCTTAAATAGCTCATTTGGACTCCAAAAATACTGTTTTATGACCCTTTTGGGAACCATTTATGAGCCTTATTCAAATACTCTCCTTTTGGTTACTAAATTAAAAATTTTAGGAATTGCATTTGTGCACTGGGATTGAAAAAGGTAACCAAGCTCTGGATAAGTTTTTTATACACGAAAACAAAACGAAACATTTCCCTATGAATGGGGCAAACCCATGAAGCAAATCCGCGTTCGCAACAAATCAGAAAATGAGTAGAAACTTACTATAGTAGTTTGCAGATGAATTGAATTGATCAGCAGAAACTAAAGATGCAAAGTCCATTTTCAAAGATTCAAAGAAGTAAAAATGTCGTCTGTAATGAATGTTCACAACTTTTCCGCCCTGATTGATGATTGAAATGGACTTTCCTCTAACTATCTCGATCTCTTTCTTTTCATTTATCCTAAATATTAGAACCAACCAGAGCTCGAAGCTTTATTCAAAGTTTCAGGTTCCAGGGTTATAGGGAAATTTCGTAAAATTTAGAAACAAAATTTACAAGATCGGACGATCCCTGGATCACCTAGCTAATTTGTTTTCCCTTATGTTACATTGTCATGGGGTTCCGAACTATGTTATTAGTTTCAAGGATATGGATATACGGGAAGTTACTCAAATAGATGTCGCAAGATTTCACATGTTGTAAATGTACTTTATAAATATCTCGATAACTGCCCCTTTTAGAAAACTTTTTATCCTAAATATTCCAACATAGTAAAGCCCTATGCTCCGATCTCTGGATTATAGTGAAGTTCCTTAAAACTCGAAAGCAAATTTTCTAAGCTCGGACGATCTTTTGATTTCTTTCGATCCCTGGACCACCTAGCAAAAAATTTGTTTCCTCATGTTGAATTGTGATCGGATTCTGATGTGTTTTTCAGGTTTCAAGGGATGCTACTCATAAATGGATTGCAAGATTCTCCCATTTTGTACTGAAATTTGCGGAAAAACATCAAACGAAACTAATTTACATTAAGTAACGTTTGTAGTTCTAATTCAAATTCAAAATTTATATTTACAGCTAAATCATATGTACATACCTGGTTACGTACGTATTGGGAATAGGGTTTTATGTAAAAAAACGGCTGCCACGTCCATAAAAATATTCAAAATAATTATTTATTTAAGAAAATTATAGCCTTTGGATACTTACGGGAATACAAGAAATTTAAATATTGCACAGTAACTAGAAGAATAAGTGTGTAACTTTCTAAATTGTTGCGCAGAAAATTAGCACAGCTAAATTTCAGTATGCTCAGTTGCAACTGAAATGTGTCTCTCCATTTTATCCCTGCACTCCACTTCTATGATCGAAAGGGGTGTGTGTCCACTATTCATCGCAACCGATTAGTTATAGGTTATACACTATGACCAACATAGGACTATGTATCCGCTATTCAGTACAACCCGTTTTGTAGCGAGTTATTTACCACTGCCAAGAGTCTTCAATAATTTCCGCTAGATGAGCCTCCTGAACATTTTCTAAGTGAGGATAAACGTGTTTTTTTACCCGCAAATGCAGATGTATATACATGTGAAAAAAAAAACACGGCTAATATGTAAATACGTATGTATACCAACAATAAACACAAATAAATTAGCTGATATCTATGACGTATGTATGTAAGAATTGTTGCTAGTGCTACTTTTTTTTTCTCAAACACAAACCCATATGGCATCACCTTATACTCATTGTTGCATGTCCTAAGGATCTCTACTCAAATTTGGTTTCGAGACAAACTGGTTCCGGCGTTGTGGCATCAGCAGTGTCGATTTTCTTTCTGATCTGTTGTTGTCGTGTATCCTGTATTTATAGGTACGTGAACAGGTATTGTCAAATTTGATGCTTGTGTATATTTAGTTATGTGTATGTGCTGTGTGTTCATTCAGAACCGAGGGTGGTTTCAACTGATCGATTTGTGTGGCTGACTGAGGCCGGTAAAAATCCGTAATTTTAGTCATTTGACCTTCTTTGTGAGTTTGTTGTTTTGGTGCGTTAATTAATTTGGGTTTATTTGTTGTTGTGTGTTTGTCTGTTGTACCTAAGTGATTACCTTGTTTCTTGTAAACAATTTTAAAGATTCGAATATTGTGTCAGAAATGAAAAAATGAAGCCTTTGTTATCTGCCCCACACCCGGTGCTCACGGTGCGAAATGTCACGACTTAGTGCAGTAGTCTGCAGTGTGCCTCAGGGGTCAATTCTTGGGCCGTTGCTGTTTAGCTTATTTATCAACGACATTTTTACAGTCTGTAAATTTGTTACTATGCACGCTTATGCAGACGATGTTCAGCTTTACCTTTCTAGTCGTATTGATGACGTCGATGATCTCTGTTCTAAACTTAACGCTGACATATCAGAAATTTTCCATTGGGCTAATCAC
This sequence comes from Eurosta solidaginis, assembly GCF_040869045.1. Taxonomy (NCBI): domain Eukaryota; kingdom Metazoa; phylum Arthropoda; class Insecta; order Diptera; family Tephritidae; genus Eurosta; species Eurosta solidaginis. The sequence goes on from NW_027136905.1 coordinate 670,275, forward strand.
AACGGGCGTCGTCTTAACGCAAATAAAACATACGTCTTACCTATATCAAAGAAAAAGTTGGCTGAGACGGGTATCCCTCCGATTAGTATTGGTACCGACCAAATTAAACTTGTGAGTAAAATTACAAACCTTGGCTTTGTAGTCGACTCCAGTTTGACTTGTGTTGACCACATTAACCAGGCTATAGGAAGGGTGTATGGCGCACTGCGAAATCTGAGGCTATCGGCGATGTTTACTCCTCGTAACATCCGCCATAAATTGGCTATCCAATTAATTTTACCTTATTTGACATCTTCTGAGTTGATATACAATAAGCTAGACTCGCACTCGGCTCATCGGTTAGACGTGGCCTTTAACCATATAATACGCTATGTGTATGGGCTTTTGAAGTTCGACCACATATCCCGTTGAAAATCTAGCCTTCTGGAATGTCAAATATCTGACTATCTCAAAGCCAGGAGCTGCATTTTCCTTTTTCGACTCATGCTCACTATGACGCCCCTATATCTTTATAATAAGCTTATATATATATATCTGTTTATATCAGTATCATGTAACTGTTTATTTTCTTTTTGTACTACTACTTATAACTACCCTTCCTTTCATGTTGTACTATAAAAGATCTCAAATCTTATTGTACTAATAATTTTGATCATTAAATAAATACATACATACATACATTGTGTTTATCTGTTCGTTTATTATTCTACCGTCGAATGTTTTCTGCTTGTAGGTTTCCATATTTCGAGTACGTTGAGACGTCGGCCTTTTTCTTGTAGATGAAGAATCTTAACTGTTTTATTGATGTTTGCTGGGGAACATTCATTCTCGACCATGTGATTCGCGAAGTTAGACTCTGGTATAATCTTTGGATTCCGTGTTTTTTTTTGTTGTAACCTATAATGTGCTCTCTGAAACTCGTTCTTATTTGCTGTCCTGTTTGTTCTATGTAACTATGTTGGCATCTGCAGGTAAGCTTGTATACACCGTGGCTGCTAAACGGATCCTCTGAGTTAGTGTTAGTCCTTAGTTTTCGCCCTAGATTGTTCGATGTTTTGAACGCTGTGTTAATGTTGTATTTTTTCAAGAAGTTTGCCAATTTATATTTTTCTTTTCCAGTATATGTCATAGTCGTCCAGATGTTATTATTTTCCTTTTCATTATTTCTTTTTAGTTCTACATGCGTCCTTCTGAGCTTATCTACTAATGCTTTTTTATATCCGTTGTTTGAGGCAATGTTATATTTGACTTCAAGCTCTCTCATATATGCCTCTTGTGTTAGAGGTGTTTTTTCAAGTCTATGTACTAAATGCCTTAATGCTGCATTTTTATGCTGTTGGGGGTGATTTGAGCTATTATGTATTATTGTGTCGGTGGCCGTTGGCTTTCTATATATGTCATAGTTAAATCTTTTGGCAACTTTATCAGTGTTTATCGTGAGGAGTAGATAGTTGATTCCTCCGTCTTTTCGGTTTCCATTGTGAATTTTATATTTCCTTGCTGCTTGTTGAGGTACGCCAGCACAAGCTCTTCGTTATTAATAGTTTAAATGCATATTATGTCATCCACGTATCTAGCATAAAACTACACGCCTAATTTGGACTTCGGCACCTGTATGTACTTTTCTTCCAGATTTTGCATGAACAGTTCTATAAGAATGGCTGATGTGGCGCTTCTCATTCCAAGACCGTTTGTTTGTCTGTATATTTTACTGTTGAGATGAAAATAGTTTTGACGTAAGTGGTTCTTAGCGTATTTGTGATTTGCATAGATTTCACTTTGTTTTTTGTATTATGAACTATTGTTGAGCTAACTATGTCCAAAGTCTCCCATAGTGGTATTGCTGATTTATGCGTCCAATATCCGTAATATATTTACTTTGGTTCCTTAAAAATATTCCTTCAAAAAGAAGTTCCATCTCTCATATTTGCTGTTCAGAATGACTTATTAACTCATTTAACAATCGTAATCCCTTACTCATACCTACTACCCAACAAAAACATGTCATGTGATAAAACTTGAGCTTGAAACACTTCTTAGAGCATCGCTCTACAATGGCGATGTTATTAGTATTAATTGGAGTTGTCAAATGTTATTAGCTTCAATTAGAGCACTCGACTTGCGGACCGAATATTTACACCCATCCACGTTCAATGTGTAAATATCATTGCTCCTTTTATAATGTCAGAAGCCAAAAAACAACGAAAAAAAAATATTTCGCGAATTTCCGCAGTTCCATGACATGCAATATGCGCGTAACGAGTGAATATCAATGAAACGGCGCACAGGGAATAACGAAGCCCTTAATCAACGAAAATTAATATTAGCAAGCGATATAACATGTACTATACATGCATACATACATTGAGCTGTAGAGTAACCAACAGATGCACAAAAAAATAATTGAAAGCTAAAGGCTAATAAATTAAAAACGATGCCGCGCATGAGGAGTAAAGCCACTTGACAACAAAAGCAACAATGCCGCAGAACCTTGGCGCTTTCTTATAAAGCGTATCATTCACCAAACGATGAGAAATATGAGAAGACGGACAAGCAGCGGAATTGTACGTTTTGAGATAGCTGCACGCAAGCTGCTGGTGACATCTCCCCTTAAGCCCGATGTCCTGCAAACTATTCTAGTTAATATAAGTGGCACTCTGTTGTAAATAAATATCAATAAAAACTTCAAGCTGATGAGTTAGGAGAATACAAGAATTCCAAATATTAGTTACTTGAAGAATATGAAATTGTATAAGAAATTGATCGAAATTACAGAGTTCAATCAAATATATTTGGTGTTTGGAAATAAATAATAAAACTCATTTACGTGATGGTCCAAAATTTGATAAAACTTTGAAAAGGCAGCATGCAGCATATTTGTCCATAAAGGTCGGACTCGAAAACCAATATTTCGGCCGTTTAGGTATTGTGGAATATAACCTCCTTTGTCAGCCCTTTCACTTACATTGGACAAATAAGGCGACAGTCCTTTATGCCGTAAGTTGTTTTGTAGCTAGTAGACAAAAGAATTATTTTCGACAGCGAGCTTACAGTTCTTGAAAAGCCAAGCTCTTACCAACACCGGTTACGCTGGCACTCTCCGAGGAATATCCTGTCCCAGGGCTACAACACCAAACGCGACCTAGCCTTTTACCACCAAGAAACTCACCCCCAGAGTGGCGACGTCTACCCCGTTGGACTTCAGAATACTGCAGCTAACCTGTATTAAACTGTAAATTTGGTTTGCTGGGAACATTACGGAGATAGGCGAAACGGCACAACATGCCCGTAGCTGCAGCTGAAGAACCCAAGCTTACTGCAAAATCTGCTTCGCAGAATTGCTCCGGCTACAACGTCCATAGAAAAGATCGCCCAGTGGACAAATTAAGACGGCAGTACAAGTGACGCGCAAAACATAAACACAACGAGTCTCCTCTAGTCATTACCCTCAAGAATTTTTAAAATCAATGAATTAACTGACATGACAGTTCCGAGAATTCAGAGCCGTAATAAAATCCTCAAATCCCTTGCTGGCAGTACCTGGGAAAAGATAAAGAAACGCTCATGACCACATACAAAGCAATTAGCCAGCCGATTACGTGCTACGCGTCACCCATATGGTCGCCAAGCCTAAAAACTACCCACTGGAAAAAACTACAGGCCTGCCAAAATACTGCTCTCAGAATCGCCACGGGCTGTCTTCTTATGTCCCCAGAACACCATGTGCATAATGAGGCGAGAATACTCCCCATCAGGGAGAGAAATGAGATGCTGACCAAACAGTTTCTGTTGAATACCCAGAAACCTGGACATCCCAACAGACATCTGATTGACGAACCAGCACCGCCTAGGGGCCTAAGGAGTCATCTCCGTAAGCATTTTGAGGAAATACGGCACCTGAGAACCCAGCCGTGTGAAGCGAAAAAACACAAGCAGGTCCTTGGTGAACTCTATAGACAGGCGTCGGACCTTTATGTCGGGAATTGCCCGGTGAATCCAGTACTTGAAGAAAAATATCCAGAACTCGCGGAAGAGGAACGCATACTCCCCAGGGAAACGCGTGTCACTCTTGCTCAACTTCGTTCTGGATACTGTAACAGGTTAAACTCTTACCTATCCAGAATCAACCCCGATACAAAATGTATGCCCCGCTTGCAATGTGTCCCCACATGACACCAACCATCTCTTTAATTGTAATGTGGAACCAACGCCTCTAACACCCCTTTCCTTATGGTCCACCCCTGCTGAAACGGCAAGTTTCCTTGGACTCCCGTTAGAGGATATTGATGACAATTTGTGATCGGTCGCGGCTATTAGGTGGGGCGAGCATTGCTACAACAACAACAACAACAGGACAGTTTAGTCATATTATTATTGAGAAATTGAATTTTTTTCAAAACATTTCCCATTCAACAGAGATTACTCAAAGAAGTACAGATTAAAGAGAGAAAATTACTTTCGGTCAAGCTTTCAATCAATCTAAGCTTAAGTTACACACTGTTAGGACCCTTTGGAATACATATATAATATTATTAATCCTAACATTTTCAAAAATCAGTCATTAAGAATGTTGCAGTAGCGACAAAAATTCCCAACACATTTCGATTTGTAGAAGGTTTTCTGCTTCCAAAAAACCAGTGTTGCCATTTTGGTACTTTTGGAGCCAGATCTAGCCTTTTTTATTTGCGTTTAGCTCCAAAAATTCCGGTTTAGCCCCTAGCTGTTTTTTTGACCCTCATTAAAATGATTGCCCCTTTTTGGCTCCAAATTTATTTCGGCAATATGTATTGTGAAATTTGTAATGTGTTTTATGTGTGTCGAAGTTTTATTTTATTTGTTTCGTTATGTATGATGTGGAAACTCGGTACTCAGCTGATAACAAAAAATTTTAATAGATAAACTGTGTGATGAAGTTGTATATTTGCTTTCTAGTTTATGCGACAGCATAGTGTCACTTCTAAGAGTTTCGACCCTTTAACTTCAGACTATAATAAATTTTTGTCTCCCTTGCCTTATTTTCATTATACCTTTGAAGAATAAATACGAATTAAAAAATAATATAAATTTATAAACGAATTCATTGAAAGAAAGATACGAAATATATGTCGCGACTTCATAATTAAATTAATAGAGCAATTAAGGCAACGCTTGCCGCACAATATAGAAACGCTTAGCAAAATAGATTTCTTTTCTTTTGAAAACACATTGAGAATTGTAAAACCTCAGAGGTTTTCATATTTCGCAAATGAAAAAACAAGTATACCACTGATGAAATAACGAGATTACAAATGCAGCGGAAAAATATCTATCTCCAATATTGGAAAAATGTGACTTCAACATTAAGTTTTTGGTTGGATGTTAAACAGTACAACAGTATAATTCCAAAAGCTTGTCGGTTTTGTGCTGCCACTAAGTAATACTGAAGTTGCAAGAACGTGTTGCAACGTGTTGTGAAGTTGAAATAAGTCGAGGGCTTACAAAGTAAGCAGTGACACCCTCCGCCCGCCCACCCCCCCTTTATCCCCCTTCTGGTGTAAAATCTATAAATTGTTATAACTTAATATAAATTTTCTCCTAATTCAATAGTTTTTGGTATCTGGTACATACAGAACGAGATCTAGACAATTTTGGAGGAACGATCAGTGGTCCTCTCCTCTACTCCCGCCATCCGCCCTCCATCATTTGTTTTTATTAGCACGCTTTTATCAGCTTTACCTGTATGTTTCTATGTAACTTTTTATTCGCTCCAATGCGCCTGCTGCCTTATTAACATGGTTTTATAATTAGCTTCACCTTATTTGTAATCCCGTAAGGGTCATATCAAGACCCTCCGGGATCATTTCTGGATGGTTTTCGGGATCGGTCCGGGATTACGCCGGGGTAATTTCGGGACTTTTTCGGGACTATTTCGGGATAATTTTGGGACCCTTCCGGGATCATTTCTGTATAGTTTTCGGGATCCGTCCGGGATCCCGTCGGGGTTATTTTGGGACATTTTCGGGACTATTCCGGAATCATTTCGGGACTATTTCGCGATCATTTGGGGACCCTTCCGGCATCATTTCTGGATGGTTTTCGGGATCCGTCCGGGATCCCGTCGGGGTACTTTCGGGATCATTTGCGTACCTTCGAGAGATAAATTCTTGATGGTTTCCGGGATCATTACGGGACTTTTTCGGGGTCAGTTTGGGTCCTTTCCGTAATCATTCCTGGATGGTTTTAGGGATCCGTCCGGGATCCCGTCGGCGTCATTTTGGGACTTTTGCGGGATCATTTGGGGTCTCTTCCGGCATCATTTCTGGATGGTTTACGGGATCCGTCCGGGATCCCGTCGGCGTCATTTTGGGAATTTTGCGGGATCATTTGGGGTCTCTTCCGGCATCATTTCTGAATGGTTTACGGGATCCGTCCGGGATCCTGTCGGGGTCATTTTGGGACTTTTGCGGGATCATTTGGGGTCTCTTCCGGCATCATTTCTGGATGGTTTACGGGCTCCGTCCGGGACCCTGTCGGAGTCATTTTGGGACTTTAGCGGGATCATTTGGGGTCTCCTCCGGCATCATTTCTGGATGGTTTACGGGATCCGTCCGGGATCCTGTCGGGGTCATTTTGGGACTTTTGCGGGATCATTTGGGGTCTCTTCCAGCATCATTTCTGGATGGTTTTCGGGATCCGTCCGGGATCCTGTCGGGGTCATTTTGAGACTTTTGCGGGATCATTTGGGGTCTCCTCCGGCATCATTTCTGGATGGTTTACGGGATCCGTCCGGGATCCTGTCGGGGTCATTTTGGGACTTTTGCGGTATCATTTGGGGTCTCTTCCGGCATAATTTCTGGATGGTTTACGGGATCCGTCCGGGATCCTGTCGCGGTCATTTTGGGACTTTTGCGGGATCATTTGGGGTCTCTTCCGGCATCATTTCTGGATGGTTTACGGGCTCCGTCCGGGACCCTGTCGGAGTCATTTTGGGACTTTAGCGGGATCATTTGGGGTCTCCTCCGGCATCATTTCTGGATGGTTTACGGGATCCGTCCGGGATCCTGTCGGGGTCATTTTGGGACTTTTGCGGGATCATTTGGGGTCTCTTCCGGCATCATTTATGGATGGTTTACGGGATCCGTCCGGGATCCTGTCGCGGTCATTTTGGGACTTTTGCGGGATCATTTGGGGTCTCTTCCGGCATCATTTCTGGATGGTTTACGGGATCCGTCCGGGATCCTGTCGGGGTCATTTTGGGACTTTTGCGGGATCATTTGGGGTCTCTTCCAGGATCATTTCTGGATGGTATTCGGGATCCGTCCGGGATCCTATCGGGGTCATTTTGAGACTTTTGCGGGATCATTTGGGGTCTCCTCCGGCATCATTTCTGGATGGTTTACGGGATCCGTCAGGGATCCTGTCGGGGTCATTTTGGGACTTTTGCGGGATCATTTGGGGTCTCTTCCGGCATCATTTCTGGATGGTTTACGGGATCCGTCCGGGATCCTGTCTCGGTCATTTTGGGACTTTTGCGGGATCATTTGGGGTCTCTTCCGGCATCATTTCTGGATGGTTTACGGGATCCGTCCGGGATCCTGTCGGGGTCATTTTGGGACTTTTGCGGGATCATTTGGTGTCTCTTCCGGCATCATTTCTGGATGGTTTACGGGATCCGTCCGGGACACTGTCGGGGTCATTTTGGGACTTTAGCGGCATCATTTGGGGTCTCCTCCGGCACCATTTCTGGATGGTTTACGGGATCCGTCCGGGATCCTGTCGGGGTCATTTTGGGACTTTTGCGGGATCATTTGGGGTCTCTTCCGGCATCATTTCTGGATGCTTTACGGGATCCGTCCGGGATCCTGTCGCGGTCATTTTGGGACTTTTGCGGGATCATTTGGGGTCTCTTCCGGCATCATTTCTGGATGGTTTACGGGATCCGTCCGGGATCCTGCCGGGGTCATTTTGGGACTTTTGCGGGATCATTTGGGGTCTCTTCCAGCATCATTTCTGGATTGTTTTCGGGATCCGTCCGGGATCCTGTCGGGGTCATTTTGAGACTTTTGCGGGATCATTTGGGGTCTCCTCCGGCATCATTTCTGGATGGTTTACGGGATCCGTCCGGGATCCCGTCGGCGTCATTTTGGGACTTTTGCGGGATCATTTGGGGTCTCTTCCGGCATCATTTCTGGATGGTTTACGGGATCCGTCCGGGATCCTGTCGGGGTCATTTTGGGACTTTTGCGGGATCATTTGGGGTCTCTTCCAGCATCATTTCTGGATGGTTTTCGGGATCCGTCCGGGATCCTGTCGGGGTCATTTTGAGACTTTTGCGGCATCATTTGGGGTCTCCTCCGGCATCATTTCTGGATGGTTTACGGTATCCGTCCGGGATCCTGTCGGGGTCATTTTGGGACTTTTGCGGGATCATTTGGGGTCTCTTCCGGCATCATTTCTGGATGGTTTACGGGATCCTTCCGGGATCCTGTCGCGGTAATTTTGGGACTTTTGCGGGATCATTTGGGGTCTCCTCCGGCATCATTTCTGGATGGTTTACGGGATCCGTCCGGGATCCTGTCGGGGTCATTTTGGGCCTTTTGCGGGATCATTTGGGGTCTCTTCCGGCATCATTTCTGGATGGTTTACGGGATCCGTCCGGGATCCTGTCGGTGTCATTTTGGGACTTTTGCGGGATCATTTGGGGTCTCTTCCGGCATCATTTCTGGATGGTTTACGGGATCCGTCCGGGATCCTGTCGGGGTCATTTTGGGACTTTAGCGGGATCATTTAGGGTCTCCTCCGGCATCATTTCTGGATGGTTTACGGGATCCGTCCGGGATCCTGTCGGGGTCATTTTGGGACTTTTGCGGGATCATTTGGGGTCTCTCCCGGCATCATTTCTGGATGGTTTACGGGATCCGTCCGGGACCCTGTCGGGGTCATTTTGGGTCTTTAGCGGGATCATTTGGGGTCTCCTCCGGCATCATTTCTGGATGGTTTTCGGGACGCGTTGGGGATCCCGTCGGGATCATTTCAAGACTTTTTCTCGACTAATACGGGATTATTTGGGAACCCTTTCGGCATCATTTCTGGATGGTTTTCGGGATCCGTCCGGGATCCTGTCGGGGTCATTTTGGGACTTTTGCGGGATCATTTGGGGTCTCTTCCGGCATCATTTCTGGATGGTTTACGGGATCCGTCCGGGATCCTGTCGGGGTCATTTTGGGACTTTAGCGGGATCATTTGGGGTCTCCTCCAGCATCATTTCTGGATGGTTTACGGGATCCGTCCGGGATCCTGTCGGGGTCATTTTGGGACTTTTGCGGGATCATTTGGGGTCTCTCCCGGCATCATTTCTGGATGGTTTTCGGGATCCGTCTGGTATCCTGTCGGGGTCATTTTGGGACTTTTGCGGGATCATTTGGGGTCTCTTCCGACATCATTTCTGGATGGTTTACGGGATCCGTCCGGGATCCTGTCGGGGTCATTTTGGGACTTTTGCGGGATCATATGGGGTCTCTTCCGGCATCATTTCTGGATGGTTTACGGGATCCGTCCGGGACCCTGACGGGATCATTTTGGGTCTTTAGCGGGATCATTTGGGGTCTCCTCCGGCATCATTTCTGGATGGTTTTCGGGATCCGTCCGGGATCCCGTCGATGTCATTTCGGGACTACTTCGGCATCATTTGGGGTACCTTCCGGTATCAATTCTAGATGGTTTTCGGGATCCGTCCGGGATCCCGTCGGAGTCATTTCGGAATTTTTTCTCGACTAATACAGGATCATTTGGGGACCTTATCGGCATCATTTCTGGGCGGTTTTCGGAATCCGTCCGCGATCCCGTCAGGGTCATTTCGGGACTATTTCGGGATAATTTGGGGTACCTGCCGGCATCATTTCTGGATGGTTTGCGGTATCCGTCCGGGATCCCGTCGGTGTCATTTCGGGACCATTTGGGGTCCATTCCGGCATCATTTCTGGATGGTTTTCGGGATCCGTCCGGGATCCCGTCAGAGTTATTTCGGGGTAATTTTGGGACCCTTCCAGGATAATTTCGTCATGATTTTCGGGATGGGTCTGAGTTTTTCGTGACTTTCGGGACTATTTCGGGATCATTTGCGGAACCTTCAGAGATCAATTTTGGATGGTTTGTGGACTTTTCCGGGATCATTTGGGGATCCCTCCAGAGTCATTTCTGGATGGTTTTCGGGATCCCGTTAGGGTCATTTCGGGCCTTTTTCGTGACTACTATTTCGGAATCATTTTGGGACTCCTCCGGGATAATTTCGGGGCGATTTTCGGGATTTGTCCGGGATCCCGTCAGAGTTTTTTCGGGACTTTTTCGGACTATATCGGGATCATTTGCGGACCGTTCAGGAATCAAATCTGGATGGTTTTCGGGATCCGTCCGGGATCCCGTCAGGGTCATTTCGGGACTTTTCGTGACTACTTCGGGATTATTTTGGGACCCTTCCGGCATCATTTCTGGATAGTTTTCGAGATTTGTCCAGGATCCCGTCGGCATCATTTCGTGACTATTTGGTGTCATTTAGGGACACTTCCGGGATCATTTTAGGTCTCTTCGAAACCGGTAATTCAGCACACATGGCCGTGGATTTACGGCAAATTATTCGTAATTAAAATTCGGTATGTTTTATCTTTAATATATCACAGCTTTTTCGTTCTATTTTTAAATGAATCCTGTAACGAACTATTACAACTATAATTACAATTTTTGTAATATTTTAACCAACCAAATACCCGAAAAAGCAACACTGCTTTCATTTAAAAACTTCTTTTTGGTTTTAGCTAATTGTAGTTTCACTCCTTTGTTCTATGAGTAGTAATTCTTTCATCCCTGTCATATCAATTAATTTAACTTAGAAACACAATGTTTTTTTTTAATTCGAAAAAAGTGTATTGTACTATTCATGTAAGCGTGCCCATCAGCTCAGTTAGTTCTTTTTTTTTACTGTATTAAAAAATAAAATACATTGACAGAAAAAATTTTTAAACAGACAACTTGATAAGCAGGCTAACGTGAATGGCACATATATTTTATTTTCTCCTTGCGGACGGGGCCGCGGGTAAAGGCTAGTATATTATAAATGGGAAAGTTTGGATGTTTGTATGTTTGTATGTTTGTCCAGGCGTTTGTCTTTGTGACTCAATCACGCAAGAACGGCTGGACGGATTTGGATGAAATTTGGCACACATATAGCCAATAGTTTAGAAGGATCTACTAGCTATACTTTTTTGAAAAGGGGGGCGGGGACCGCGGGGAACAGTTATAATTTAATTATTGTATTTTTTCATATATGTGACTGAATCACGCCAGAACGGCTTCACGGATTTTGATGAAATTTGGAACACAGACAATACTCTACCGGCGAAATTTTTTCCGAATATGGAAAGGGGGGCGGAGGTCCCACGACCCCTTCGAATAATTACTTTTTAATAATTTTTACACAGTATAATTTAACGTATACTGACCTTCACCAATATTACAAACTGAATGGGTCACATAAGTCGAGGGCTTACAAAATGAGCAGTGATACACCCCCCCCCCCCCCCCCTCGCTCCTTTCCCCTTCTCGTGCAAAATCTATAAATTGTTCTAAATCAATGTAACTTTTCTCCTAAATCAATAATTTTTGTTATCTGGCTTATACAGATTGAGATCTAAACAATTTTGGAAAAACGATCAGTGATACTCTCCTCCTCCCGCCACCGCCCTCCTTCAATTGTTTTTATTAGCACGCTTTTATTAGCTTTACCTGTATGTTTCTTTGTAACTCTTCATTCTCTCCAACGCGCCTGCTGCCTTATTAACATGGTTTTATAATTAACTTCACCCTATTTGTAATCCCGTTTGGGTCATATCGAGACCCTTCCGGGATTATTTCTGGATGGTTTTCGGGATCCCGCCGTGGTCATTTCGGGATCATTTTGGGGCCCTTCCGGGATCATTTCTGTATAGTTTTCGGGATCCGTCCGGGATCCCGTCGGGGTTATTTTGGGACATTTTCGGGACTATTCCGGGATCATTTCGGGACTATTTCGTGATCATTTGGGGACCCTTCCGGCATCATTTCTGGACGGTTTTCGGGATCCGTCCGGGATCCCGTCGGGGTCATTTCGGAACTTTTTCTCGACTAAGATGGGATCATTTGTGGATCCTTTCGGCATCATTTCTGGATGGTTTTCGGGATCCGTCCGGGATCCCGTCAAGGTCATTTGGGGTGCCCTCCGGCATCATTTCTAGATGGTTTTCGGGATAATTCAGGGATCGCGTCGTCGTCATTTCGGGGCTTTTTTGGGATCATTTGGGGTCCCTTCCGGCATCATTTCTGGATGGTTTCCGGGATCCGTCCGGGATCATTTCGGGACTATTAGGGGAACATTTGAAGAACTCTCCGGCATCATTTCTGCATAGTTTCCGGGATCCGTCGGGGATCATTTCGGGACTATTAGGGGATCATTTGAAGACCTTTCCGGCATCATTTCTGCATAGTTTCCGGGATCCGTCGGGGATCTCGACGGGGTCATTTCGCGACTTTTTCTCGACTAATACGGGATCATTTGGGACACCCTTTCGGCATCATTTCTGGATGGTTTTCGGGATCCGTCCGGGATCCCGTCGGGGTAATTTTGGGACTTTTTCTCGACTAATACGGGATCATTTGGGACACCCTTTCGGCATCATTTCTGGATGGTTTTCGGGATCCGTCCGGGATCCCGTCAGGGTAATTTCAGGACTTTTCTCGGCTAATAGGGATTATTTGGGGACCCTTTCGGCATCATTTCTGGATGGTTTTCGGTATCCGTCCGGGATCATTTCGGGATTATTAGGGGATCATTTGAAGACCTTTCCGGCATCATTTCTGCATAGTTTCCGAGATTCGTCTGGGATATCGACGGGGTCATTTCGGGACTATTTTGGGATCATTTGCGGTACCTACCGGGATCACTTCTGAATGGTTTTCGGTATCCGTCCGGGATCCCGTCGGGGTCATTTTGGGACTTTTTCGGTATCATTTGGGGTCCCTTCCGACATCATTTCTGGATGGTTTTCCGGATTCGTCCGGGATCCTGTCAGAGTCATTTCGGGACTTTTACTCGACTAATACGGGATTATTTGGAGACCCTTTCGGCATCATTTCTGGATGGTTTTCGGGATCCGCCCGGGATATTTCGGGACTATTAGGGGATCATTTGAAGACCTTTCCGGCATCATTTTTGCATAGCTTCCTGGATCCGTCGGGGATCTCGACGGGGCAATTTCGGGATTATTTCGGGATCATTTCTGCATAGTTTCCGGGGTTCGTCTGGGCTATCGAAGGGGTGATTTCGGGACTATTTTGGGATCATTTGCGGTAACTACCGGGATCACTTCTGAATGGTTTTCGGTATCCGTCCGGGATTCCGTCGGGATCATTTCGGGACTTTTTCGGGATCATTTGAGGTCCCTTCCGGCATCATTTCTGGATAGTTTTCGGGATCCGTCCGGGATCCCGTCGGGGCCATTTTGGGACTTTTTCGGGATCATTTGGGGTCCCTTCCGACATCATTTCTGGAAGGTTTTCGTGATTCCGTCGGGATCATTTCGGGACTTTTTCGGGATCATTTGAGGTCCCTTCCGGCATCTTTTCTAGATAGTTTTCGGGATCCGTCCGGGATCCCGTCGGAGTCATTTCGGGACTTTTAATCGACTAATACGGGATTAGTTGGGGACCCATTCGGCATCATTTCTGGATGGTTTTCGGGATCCGTCCGGGATCATTTCGGGATTATTAGAGGATCATTTGAAGACCTTTCCGGCATCATTTCTGCATAGTTTCCGAGATTCGTCTGGGATATCGAAGGGGTGATTTCGGGACTATTTTGGGATCATTTGCGGTACCTACCGGGATCACTTCTGAATGATTTTCGGTATCCGTCCGGGATTCCGCCGGGATCATTTCGGGACTTTTTCGGGATCATTTGAGGTCCCTTCCGGCATCATTTCTGGATAGTTTTCGGGATCCGTCCGGGATACCGTCGGAGTCATTTCGGCACTTTTCCTCGACTAATACGGGATTATTTGGAGACCCTTTCGGCATCATTTCTGGATGGTTTTCTGGATCCGTCCGGGATCCGCCCGGAATCATTTCGGGACTATTAGGGGATCATTTGAGGACCTTTCCGGCATTATTTCTGCAAAGTTTCCGGGATCCGTCGGGGATCTCGACGGGGTCATTTCGGTACTATTTCGGGATCATTTGGGTTACCTACCGGGATCACATCTGGATGGTTTTTGGTATCCGTCCGGGATCTCGTCGCGTTTATTTCGGGACTTTTTCGGGATAATTTGAGGTCCCTTCCGGCATCATTTCTGGATAGTTTTCGGGATCCGTCCGGGATCCCGTCGGGGCCATTTTGGGACTTTTTCGGGATCATTTGGGGTCCCTTCCGGCATCATTTCTGGATGGTTTTCGGGATGCGTTGGGGATCCCGTCGGGATCATTTCAAGACTTTTTCTCGACTAATACGGGATTATTTGGGAACCCTTTCGGCATCATTTCTGGATGGTTTTCGGGATCCGTCCGGGATCCGCCCGGGATTATTTTGGGACTATAAGGGGATCATTTGAGGACCTTTCCAGCATCATTTCTGCATAATTTTCGGGATCCGTCGGGGCTCTCGACGGGGTCATTTCGGGACAATTTCGGGATAATTTGGGGTACCTACCGGGGTCACATCTGGATGGTTTTCGGTATCCGTCCGGGATCCCGTCGGGATCATTTCGGGACTTTTTCGGAATCATTTGGGGTCCCTTCCGGCATCATTTGTGGATGGTTTTCGGGATCCGTCCGGGATCCCGTCGGGGTCATTTTGGGACTTTTTCGGGATCATTTGGTGTCCCTTCCGGCGTCATTTCTGGATGGTTTTCAGGATCCGTCCGGGAGCCCGTCAGGGTCATTTCGGAATTTTTTCGCCATCATTTTGGTACCCTTCAGGGATCATTTCTGTGTGGTTGTCTGTATAAGTCTAGAATTGTGTCGTTTTCATTTTGGGTTTTTTTGGGACTATTCCGGGAACTTTTGGAGACCCTTCCGGGGCATTTCTGGATTGTTTTCAGGATCCGTCCGCGATATCGTCGGGGTAATTTCGTGGCTTTTTCTGGATAGTTTCGGGATCATTTGGGGATCCTATCAGGTTATCAGCTCATTAAGATCTTTTTTTCCCAATAACAAAAATGAAATGCATTAGACAGAAAAAAATGTTTAAAGATATAACTTGATAAGCAGGCTATCGAGAATAGCCCATATATTTCATTTTCTCCTTGCGAACGGGGCCGCGGGTAAAGGCTAGTAATTCATATTCTGTGGACGAAATCATAGATTTTGAAGTCTAAGGCCCTTCAAATATATCTCGTCCCAACATAAACTTGAATATCGCACAAGTGTATTTTTATGATGTCAACTTTGTACACCCGTAGGACGTTAAAAATTGAATAAAAAAATTTGAAAAAATTTTAATTAATTTTCATCGGCCAACATTTTGGCAAGTCGTTTTTTGGCAAACTTATAGCCGTGCCGTCATTGTAGTAGTGTGAAGAGTACTTCTTACAAAACAAAAGTTAAAAACAAACCTATTTTTGTTATTAAAAAATATAAAATGAACTATAACAAGTAAGGAAGGTTAAGTTCGGGTGTAACCGAACATTACATACTCAGTTGAGAGCTATGGTGACAACATAAGGGAAAATAACCATGTAGGAAAATGAACCGAGGGAAACCCCGGAATGAGTTTGTATGACATGTGTATCAAATGAAAGGCATTAAAGAGTATTTTATGAGGGAGTGGGCCATAGTTCTATAGGTGGACGCCATTTAGGGATATAGCCATAAAGGTGGACCAGGGGTGACCCTAGAATTTGTTTGTACAATATGGGTATCAAAAGAAAGGTGTTAACGAGTATTTTAAAAGGGAGTAATCCTTAGTTCCATAGGTGGACGCCGTTTCGAGATACCGCCATAAAGGTGGACCAGGGGTGACCCTAGAATTTGTTTGTACAATATAGGTATCAAAAGAAATGTGTTAATGAGTGTTTTAAAAGGGAGTGATGCTTAGTTCCACAGGTGGACGCCGTTTCGAGATATCGCCATAAAGGTGGACCAGGTGTGACCCTAGAATTTGTTTGTACGATATGGGTATCAAATTACAGGTATTAATGAGGGTTTAAAAGAGAGTGGTGGTAGTTGTATAAGTGGTCGCCTTTTTGAGATATAGCCATAAAGGTGGATCAGGTTGACTCTAGAGTGCGTTTGTACGATATGGGTATCAAATGAAAGGTGTTAATGAGTATTTTAAAAGGGAGTAATCCTTAGTTCCATAGGTGGACGCCGTTTCGAGATACCGCCATAAAGGTGGACCAGGGGTGACCCTAGAATTTGTTTGTACAATATAGGTATCAAAAGAAATGTGTTAATGAGTGTTTTAAAAGGGAGTGATGCTTAGTTCCACAGGTGGACGCCGTTTCGAGATATCGCCATAAAGGTGGACCAGGTGTGACCCTAGAATTTGTTTGTACGATATGGGTATCAAATTACAGGTATTAATGAGGGTTTTAAAAGAGAGTGGTGGTAGTTGTATAAGTGGTCGCCTTTTTGAGATATAGCCATAAAGGTGGATCAGGTTGACTCTAGAGTGCGTTTGTACGATATGGGTATCAAATGAAAGGTCTTAATGAGTATTTTAAAAGGGAGTAATCCTTAGTTCCATAGGTGGACGCCGTTTCGAGATACCGCCATAAAGGTGGACCAGGGGTGACCCTAGAATTTGTTTGTACAATATAGGTATCAAAAGAAATGTGTTAATGAGTGTTTTAAAAGGGAGTGATGCTTAGTTCCACAGGTGGACGCCGTTTCGAGATATCGCCATAAAGGTGGACCAGGTGTGACCCTAGAATTTGTTTGTACAATATAGGTATCAAAAGAAATGTGTTAATGAGTGTTTTAAAAGGGAGTGATGCTTAGTTCCACAGGTGGACGCCGTTTCGAGATATCGCCATAAAGGTGGACCAGGTGTGACCCTAGAATTTGTTTGTACGATATGGGTATCAAATGAAAGGTGTTAATGAGTATTTTACAAGGGAGTAATCCTTAGTTCCATAGGTGGACGCCGTTTCGAGATACAGCCATAAAGGTGGACCAGGGGTGACCCTAGAATTTGTTTGTACAATATGGGTATCAAAAGAAAGGTGTTAACGAGTATTTTAAAAGGGAGTAATCCTTAGTTCCATAGGTGGACGCCGTTTCGAGATATCGCCATAAAGGTGGACCAGGGGTGACCCTAGAATTTGTTTGTACGATATGGGTATCAAATTAAAGGTATTAAGGAGCGTTTTAAAAGGGAGTGGTGGTAGTCGTATAGGTGGTCGCCTTTTCGAGATATCGCCATAAAGGTGGACCAGGGGTGACTCTAGAATGCGTTTGTACGATATGGGTATCAAATGAAAGGTGTTAATGAGTATTTTAAAAGGGAGTAATCCTTAGTTCCACAGGTAGACACCGTTTCGAGATATCGCCACAAAGGTGGACCAGGTGTGACCCTAGAATTTGTTTGTACAATATTGGTATCAAAAGAAAGGTGTTAATGAGTATTTTAAAAGGGAGTGATGCTTAGTTCCACAGGTGGACGCCGTTTCGAGATATCGCCATAAAGGTGGACCAGGGGTGACCCTAGAATTTGTTTGTACAATATGGGCATCAAACGAATGGTGTTAATGAGTATTTTAAAAGGGAGTGGGCCTTAGTTCTATAGGTGGACGCCGTTTCGAAATATCGCCATAAAGGTGGACCATGGGTGACTCTAGAATGTGTTTGTACGATATGGGTATCAAATTAAAGGTATTAATGAGGGTTTTAAAAGGGAGTGGTGGTTGTTGTATAGGTGGTCGCCTTTTCGAGATATCGCCATAAAGGTGAACCAGGGTGACTCTAGAATGCGTTTGTACGATATGGGTATCAAATGAAAGGTGTTAAAGAGTATTTTATGAGGGAGTGGGCCATATTTCTATAGGTGGACGCCATTTAGGGATATAGCCATAAAGGTGGATCAGGGTTGACTCTAGAATGCGTTTGTACGATATGGGTATCAAATGAAAGGTGTTAATGAGTATTTTAAAAGGGAGTAATCCTTAGTTCCATAGGTGGACGCCGTTTCGAGATACCGCCATAAAGGTGGACCAGGGGTGACCCTAGAATTTGTTTGTACAATATGGGTATCAAAAGAAAGGTGTTAATGGGTATTTTAAAAGGGAGTAATCCTTAGTTCCATAGGTGGACGCCGTTTCAAGATCTCGCCATAAAGGTGGACCAGGGGTGACCCTAGAATTTGTTTGTACAATATGGGTATCAAAAGAAAGGTGTTAATGAGTATTTTAAAAGGGAGTCGGCCTTAGTTCTATAGGTGGACGCCGTTTCGAAATATCGCCATAAAGGTGGACCAGGGTGACTCTAGAATGTGTTTGTACGATATGGGTACCAAATTAAAGGTATTAATGAGAGTTTTAAAAGGGAGTGGTGGTAGTTGTGTATGTGAAGGCGTTTTCCAGAAATGTGGACCAGGGTGACACAGAACATCATCTGTTGGATACCGCTAATTTATTTATATATGTAATACCTGCCAAGATTTTAAGGGTTTTTTATTTCGCCCTGCGGAACTTTTTCATTTTCTTCTACTTAATATGGTAGGTGTCACAACCATTTTATAAAGTTTTTTCTAAAGTTATATTTCGTGTCAATAAACCAATCCAATTTTTTTTTTAAATTATCTTCTTTTAAAAGTGGGCGGTGCCACGCCCATTGTCCAAAATTTTACTAATTTTCTATTCTGCGTCATAAATTCAACTCATCTACCAAGTTTCGTCGCTTTATCTGTCTTTGGTAATGAATTATCGCACTTTTTCGGTTTTACGAAATTTTCGATATCGAAAAAGTGGGCGTGGTTATATTCCGATATTGTTCATTTTTAACAGTGATCTGAGACGAGTGCTCAGGAACCTACATACCAAATTTCATCAAGTTACTTCAAAATTTACTCAAGTTATCGTGTTAACGGCCATGCGGAAGGACAGACGGACGACTGTGTATAAAAACTGGGCGTGGCATCAACCGATTTCGCCCGTTTTCACAGAAAACAGTTAATATCATAAAATCTATGCCCCTACCAAATTTCAAAAGGATTGGTTAATTTTTGTTCGACTTATGGCGTTAAAAGTATCCTAGACAAATTAAATGAAAAAGGGCGGAGCCACGCCCATTTTGAAATTTTCTTTTATTTTTGTATTTTGTTGCACCATGTCATTACTGGAGTTGAATGTTGACATAATTTACTTATATACTGTAAAGATATTAAATTTTTTGTTAAAATTTTACTTTAAAAAAAATTTTTTTTTAAAAGTGGGCGTGGTCCTTCTCCGATTTTGCTAATTTTTATTAGGCGTACATATAGTAATAGGGGTAACATCCCTGCCAAATTTCATCATGATATCTTCAACGACTGACAAATTACAGCTTGCAAAAGTTATAAATTACCTTCTTTTAAAAGTGGGCGGTGCCACGCCCATTGTCCAAAATTTTACTAATTTTCTATTCTGCCTCATAAATTCAACTCATCTACCAAGTTTCGTCGCTTTATCTGTCTTTGGTAATGAATTATCGCACTTTTTCGGTTTTACGAAATTTTCGATATCGAAAAAGTGGGCGTGGTTATAGTCCGATATCGTTCATTTTAAATAGCGATCTGAGATGAGTGCTCAGGAACCTACGTACCAAATTTCATCAAGTTACCTCAAAATTTACTCAAGTTATCGTGTTAACGGACGGACGGACGGACGGACGGACGGACGGACGGACGGACGGACGGACGGACGGACGGACATGGCTCAATCAAATTTTTTTTCGATCCTGATTATTTTGATATATGGAAGTCTATATCTATCTCGATTCCTTTATATATGTACAACCAACCGTTATCCAATCAAACTTAATATACTCTGTGAGCTCTGCTCAACTGAGTATAAAAACAGTATTATTTATGTACCTCTCTGTACCTGATTATTATTATTTTTTTTAGTTTGCTCTACCTCTCTTATGACTTTGTTAAGGTTTGATTGAAATACATGTGGAAACTTACATTGAAAAAAAACATGTAATTTTAGCTGTTTTTGCTACGGGTTTGGATTTTCTTGAAGAAATTTAGCTCTTTCTAGCCCTTTTTTTCTAGATTCTAGCCCCAAAGAAATTTTTGTTTTGGCAAAACTGCAAAAAACCATCACGAATATGAATTAAAAGAACGTCACAAAACATAAAAATAAAGAGAGTCGCTAAGTACTCGGACTACACAAATGATGCTCATTAGACTTTTTATTTTACTTTCGTCAAGACAACGGGCATCAACAAAAAAACGCGTCCATAGAGCATGACATGAGTGACAAACTGATTGATGATGTGCAATAAAATGTTTCGTTAGTTGCAAATGTAACGCGTCATAAAGGAAATGAAATTGCAAAAATTTTTGCGTCAACCTATAAATAAAATGTTGAAAATGGGCAGCGAATGAATGCCGTATTATTTATGGTTTGAAGAACTATTTTCATAGCAAGTTGTACTTAGGACAAGAGATATAAGAGTTTTAATGACTTAACGGTAGATTTTACTTACAAAAACGCTTCCCGAAGTATATTTATCTTGACTCGAAAACTTAAAAAAATTTGCAAAAAAAATTATAATTCTTTAACTAGCACAAATAAACTTACAAGACTTGACAAACTGACTGATCCCATAAGGAAAGGTAAGAAATTTGAAAAATGTAAAAAAATGGGCGTGGCAAAAACCTCATATTAAAAGAAAGTTTCATGCATCTGAAGCCCTTGAAATACCATGTTAAAATATAGCTGAGCGGAAGCAAAAATACGCTCGCTCAGAAAGTGTTTCTAATACGGAAAAGTTCCCGTGCCTGAGCTTCGAAAGCCTCATTGGAGTCGTGTATACGGTTTGTTCCAAATTAATGGAAGGGGTTGCTGTTTACTGTGTTGACCCAGAAATAAGTAGATCCTACAGGCTGCCAGAGTACACCAGCGTTTTTAAGGCGGAAATTATAGCAGTGAAGAAGGCAGCGTGCTTAAGCTGCAGTCGCGTAAATATTTATATTGATAGTCAGGCTGCGATTAAGACAATCATCTCACACAGTACTTCACGAGGAAGTGGTCCGGAATGCAAAGAAGCATTGAAAAACTTCGCTCAGGCCGGAACATACATTTTTACTTGGTTACAAGTCATAAAGGATAGAAGGTAACGAAAAGGCCGATGAGTTGGCAAAGGAGGGTGCAACACTTGCTGAGGCGACGATCGAAGTATCACTCCTAATAGCTGAAGTCTTAGCCTGACAAGCGCAGGGCACGAGCACAAAATGTGCTCGATCGTTTTCTCCTCCAACACGCACTTCCTACATCTGCTATCACTGACCAAGCCTAATTTAAAGGCATGTGACGTCAGACGGCAGTGTTCAGTAATAATACCCGCCATGAGTCTACAATCCTCTCTTTTTAATGATAGAAGCAGCAGAGCAAGCTTCAAGGGATGCACCCTTTTTAGCTAGTTCATCTGTTTTTTCATTCCCATCTATTCCCATATGCCCTGGGACCCAATATAGGTGTATGCTTCTCCCTGTGCCGTTTCTCTCCAGAGACAGCTTACACTCTAACACGCATTTAGATGCTGCGCTGTGCGAGATTATTGCCTTAAGTGCTGCTTGACTGTCAATATAAAAGTTAACACGGCTGCACTGTAAGCTATTCTCTTCCAGTGTTCCTACTGCTTAGGTTACGGCTAATATTTCCGCTTGGAAAACCCTACAGTAATCTGGCTTTGACTCAGATTCAAGGCCAATGTAAAACCACCTTCATGGATGTCGTATTTTCATTAAAATTTTTACTAGACCTAATTAGTTGATATCTCTATGATGATTATATGTCGTATTAGTAATGCCTACTTATTTCTAATAAATGTTTCTGCATACTTGTCACGGGTGGGACGTTGATGTTGAATAATTCCTAAACAACGTCAAAATTGAATTGTAGGATATATTTAAAACGAGTTTTGAACATTATATAACAAATATGAAATAAAATAACTAATTGCAAAATGCAGGACAACAACTTTCGACTTTTTTGTCATGGGTGAGACACAGCTAATACTGTTCGATTCATCTAATAATAAGAACATAGGGCTTTTATAAATTAGTATTTAAGTCAACCTCATTAAATAAGGATGAGTTACGCTAGTTATTTTTCTTATTAATCACTCGAGTGTTAAATCACACAGTGTTTGACAGCTTAATGGAAATTAATAAGTCAGCACTTAACTTTAAGAGTAAAATAATGTACTGAAAATTAACTTTAAGACTAAATTAAAATTTTTAGGTTGATTGAAAGTTTTTACAACATTTTTGTCTTCAGTTTTATAAGCAGAATTATTTAGGCACCCATGTTCACTTTATAATGGAACCTCTCTAAAGTTACCTCTGTAATGAGTTAGCTTCAGCCCCTCGGCAAGCTTTTGTTAACTTAAAAAAAATGGTTTTCAGACGTACACCTATATGTTGTTTTTGCAACTATTTAAGCCCATTAGTAACGAGGACTTAAATCTATAAGAAATTGCGATAAACCAATCGCTCCCCCTTAGATTTCATGATTAGTTGCACACCGCCTCCGGACCATGTTTGGTATAGTTAAGAAGAACTCAACTTTCTGTTCAAATTTGTATTTGAAGTACAGAAAATCTATGTTGACATGTTGGAAAACTCAAAAGGATTAAGGTTAAGAATTAAATTCGAGCTAACTAAAAGTAAAAAGTTATTAAAATTGCAGCAATAAAAGAATGCAATACCCTCAATTACCTTCAACAATATTTATTACATTTTTACTTACAAAATATATGTATGTATGTAATAAAGCAAAAATCTCAATCAATCGTTATTACTTTTACAACAAAACCAATTCTTGGCATAGCTCACATTGCATACAATATTTATCTTTTATTCAACATTTTTCAACTAAGATGTCTAAAAGTTTTCAAATCCACTTTACGTCAATGAAATATTTATAAATATCTTAAACCGAGCTTCATACAACATGCGGATATTTATATAAATATGTGTGTATACGTATTACTACATTAAACTAATAAACATGTTTGTGGGGGAAAAATATCAAGCCTTTATTGCAATAGAAATGAAATCGATAATAAATATATTTCTAGAAATACTTTAATGAAGCTTCAATAATAACTTAGTAGTTGAAAAACTAAAATAAGTTGGATGATGCCAGCCAAATGGTCGTGTAGTGGGGTTGCTAAGTGACTTATGTACATTTGTGAGATGCACACTAGGATGGAGTGCACCGCTTATATGCACACTTTTACGGTTACACGGGGCATTATAGTTCGATATCTTATCGGTTGGTTGAAACGATACAAACGAGAGGGATTCAAGGGGATGCCAGCGCAATTCATAACTTTTCCAACAAAATTGTCAACCTCACCTACCCGAGGCCAATCCTCTTCATTAAACTGGGGGTAGGGGACGGGTTATCCTAGTAGGTCTAATGTTGTCACATTAAATCCCGTAATGGTTAGGCTTGTACATTAATGGTGCTTGTTACAGCAATGTACCGAATCTATAATCTCTACCATCAACAAAAATTGATTGGGAACTTCAAATTGATAAATAATTAGTCTCGAAATATATTAAGCCATTGAGCTATTACCGTCCATCTGTGAGTTTATTTATCTTCCCATAACTGTGGTTTTGCCACAGCTCCTGAAAAATTAGAGTAAATCCTAATGATAGCTTTCAAGGTACAACCACAACTGACTGCGACAGCATCTGCATCTTGCACGCAATCCTGCTTACCAAAAATCGCAATTTCAGGACTTATTACTGCTCCCTTCACAGGACAATTAGCTTTGATAATATGAGCAGTTTTCTGGCATCGTGTGTTTCTACTTATCCTGCTATACTGACGACTCCGTATGTAGCTTATTCAAAGCGCAGGTTCACTAGCTGTTTAGCTGGGGTGTAAGCCGTGATTGGCTGCATGATTGCGATTATTTTTAAGTCTGAACGCAACTTAAACAGCATCCAACACATCGAGAGAAAATAGACAAAGCCCAAAACACATCCACATCGCAAATGCAATGGAGTAAACGGATGGGCAATAGTAAAATTGAGAGCAAAGAGCGCATAACGAGTTTTGGTGGGATTGCCAATTCGCCTGGTAGAAGCCACTTTTATTGAAGGCTGGCACATGAATTAAAGCTAAATCTCATGCCATCCACTCGAGAGTGTTCATGTAGAAGGGATAAAATCACTCCGATTGAGAGGTAATAGTCCCAAATTACGATGTTTCCAAAAACTTACGCCTCTTCAAATTTGCGTCGCTATTTTTTTGATTTTTTGTACAAGATGCCGTCGGTCGACTCCATTTAGAAGAAATACATATAGTATTTAGGCATAAGTTTTCTCATTACTTGAATCGTGGAGCCTCAGTTAATAACCATCTTATACCACGGCGGCTGTTGTTATGTCAAAGTTCAACAATAGGCACGACTATTTTACTGCCATCAAAATCCCTGAAAGAAAGTGTGAGGAAACTCGCAGGTTTGTACCATAAAACAGTTTTCTGTAAAAAGCATTGGTCTTACATTACAGTGTTAAAGACGGTTTTTGCCATGTGGGAACACATCCTATGCAGGACGTATACTTTGCGTGATTCTGGATAGATAAAAGTTTAATCCTATCGCTTAAGTGGTATTTAGACATCATAACAGGACATCCAGTGGTAGTTCTTCTGGGGAAAGTTGGAAGGCCCACAACTTTTTCCAGTACGCGTTTTGAAAATCGGGAGCACCATGAACCATTAACCGGGAATTCGCTTGTGTGTCAGAGACAGCCTTTTTTGTCTATTCCTTTGGTGCTACCAACAAGCGACTATGGGATTTTGTAATGACTCTGCGCTTTGCGTGTGTATTGCAGCAGATACTTTAAGTCAACGTGAAACCCAACAGGGATATCCAATTTTTGTATACTAAAAAGAATACGACTGGGAAAGAAAAGTGAGAAAATTATTTTATTTTGTCATGTGGTGTATTTTTATATGGAATACGCATTCAATTTGAGTATTGATGACTTCTAAAGAGGTGTTAGTACTATATATTTTATGGAAGATTGGCGGATGATTACTTAGTGGGAAGTTCGCAGTGAAAAATGTCAGGAGAACTCTCTCAAGTGTCTTCGCTATCAGTGACGGAAAATGTATTGGTCCTCATTTTGATATTTTATTGTTGTTTTTGTCAGTTTTGACAAAGCTTTGCCGGTTGGCCAGAGCTCAACAGCACCAGCAGAGAGGTTACTGATATGTTCACATGACATATAGGTGAAACCCGAACTGTTTCCCAGAGTTTTTAAGGGCATCTCTGTTCAAAAGTTTTGTCCCTACGGGCGATGTTGGGATCAAATAGGATGCACTGTGCAATATGATGGCTGATGAAAGCTACACCGTCCCCTAGAACCGCTCTCATAGCCCCTCCCATCGTTTTTATAACAACCGTGAGTTTGGGGATCCGCAAAAAGGAATGAGTCTCAAAAACTTTCATACTTTGCTGTTTCACCATAATGTATGTAAGAAACATATTAACATAAGTGATATCCCACACATTAAGCATTTGAAGGGAAGTGCCCTTGTTGGTTGGCGGTCGCCTATTGCTGCCCGACTATGTACTACCTTCTTCACTTACACAATACTTTTCTTGTTGTTGGTACACAACACACAAGACATGGGGCCTCGCAGCAGAAAAAGTTGGCAGTCTGTCAAGAGAATAGAACGTGTGAACGTGTAAAATATTGTTTCATATTTTTCAAGCGTTTATGTTTAGGATTTTTTTTATTACATTTTTGCGCAAGTGACTGAAAGTAGCAACCCAAGAAGCGTTGTTATCTGATAAGCTGACGACTTCTTTTGCATCAAGTTAACTATGTACTCCCTGGGAAGGGGTTAGTTGTTGACAGTGAGGAACACTTAACTGTATGCTTGGAAGTTACAACAAACACTTAAAGTGGTTGACTTCAACAGTCAGCTTATTATGGAATATAGCTTTGAAATGTGTAGCATTGAGCTTACAGTAAGCTGAAACAAATATTTCAAACTTTTTTTAAAACGCTCATTGTGTGAGCAGTTAAAAGGTTAGATATTACGTTTACTGAGCAAATTTAACTGTGTATCCGTGAAAATAGTTACCTACTTACTTCTTTCTGTTCAACAAGGCGCGCCAGTCGCTTCTTCGCTCTGCTAACTGATGCCAATAGGTCACACCAAGGGAGTTTAAATTGTTTTTCCGTCATCGCTCCTGCGAAGTGGGATCGCGCTTTTCCTCTACTTCCATAGGCGAGTTCCGATAAAAATACTTTCTTAGCCGGAGCGTCATCTTCGTCATTCGCATAACATGGCCTAGCCAACTTAGCCGCTGTGTTTTAATTCGCTCGACTATGTCGATGTCTGCGTAAAGCTCATACAGCTCACCTTTAAACCTTCGTTAATACCCTTTCGAAGAACTCGAGCAGTCCCAGAACCGAGGTCATCTGATATTGTCATGGTCCATGCTTCTGCACGATATAGCAGGAAGCATACGATAAGTGACTTCTAGATCATGATTTTCGTTTGCAGAGAGAGGAAAGTAAAGTACTTTTTACTTACAGAACTAGTCCAAAGTAGCATTTATTGGCAAGAGTGAATCTTCATTAGATTTCCGAGCTGATGTTGTTGTTAGTGTTAACGCTGGTGCCTAAATAAACGAAGTCTTTTACTATTTCGAAATTGTGGCTACCAACAGTAGTATGGTTGCCAAGGCGCATTCTTTGTTCGATGACAGCAGATACTTCGTTTTGTCCTCATTCACCATCAAACCCATGTTTAGCGCTTCGTTTTCCAGTTTTTGTTAAGCAGAACTTACTGCGCGGTTTTTCAGGCCGATGAAAGCAATGTCATCAGCATATGCCAGTGATTGCACGCTTTTAAAGAAGATTGTTTAAGAGCTTTTGAGTTCTGCAGCAAGTATAATTTTCTGCAGCATCAAATGAAAGAAACGCACGATAGGAGCGCACCCTCTCTGAAACCTCGTTTAGTATCGAACCGCTCGGAGAGGTCATTCCCAATTTTGCCTGCGCTGTTGGTGTTGATCGACGTTATTTTACACAGCCGGTTACGTTTTGCGGGAAAACCAAATTCAGACTTAGCGCAATATAGGCAACTCTTTTTGTGCAGTCGAAGGCGGCTTTAAAATGGACGAAGAGATAATATGTGTCGATTCTTTTTTCGCGGGATCATGTCGATGGCAGATTTACCAGGTATGAAGCCGCACTGACAAATTCCAATCAGCCGATTCACATTGGGTCTCAATCTTTCGCACAATGCACTTGACAGGACTTTATATGCGACATTAACCCGTCAATTCCCATAGCTATGTTTGCGAAAAATAAAACAATTTATATAACTGAATGAAATAGTTATACATAGTGTACCCCAAAAAAAAACATAAAATTTGTATAGCTAACCTCCCCTTTCTTTAAGGGGGAGGTCACTTACAGGTGACACTTGGCATTGTGTAATATATTTGAACATATTTTTCTTTTATATCTATTGAAGGAAAGCATTGTTTTTTTTATTAAAATATTTATTTATAAACAAGCAAACAATTGAATGACTTACGGAACTATGCAGTAAACAAAACGCTTCTTTGATAATGGAAGATGTACCAACACTTTACGTGGAAACCGATATTACACTTCGAACACATTTTCCGTGTACGTTGGTGACAATGTCGGCATCATCGATGAGAACAGTCGATTTCTTTGTGTTCTTCGGCTTCACCGGCAGACCTTCCGTCACTCGTACTATAGTTTCATCAATGGAAATATGTGATGTGCCTGCTTTTTCAAAATTCCTACGGAAATTTCCCTTCAATTTTGTGAAATACTGGCGAACTTTCGCAAATTTATCGTTACGCGGTAAAGACGTACTGTCACAAAGATGAAGATATTGCTGAATCTCGAAAATCTATTTCGCCGCATGCTTGTAGATACCAGAGTATTGTTGGTGTCACTGCTCACTTTCCAAAACATTCTCAAATATTTTGGTCGCCAGTATCCGGTAAGTAGCAATATTGCAATGTATACTCTTACGTCTTCGGATTTTACATTGAGAGTGTGTGTGAATACCAGCATCGTTTTCATCACCATTGTCTTCGTCTGTTAACGCGCCATCATCAGGAGGTCTTCTTCGGCATTCAACTTTTCGATAATTTCATCCAAGGTCAATCTACGAGATGAAAAGAAGCACTAAACCCTCACTTCCACAAGTACAATAAACAATAAAAAAATGGTCATACAATGCCCAGTCTCACCCCCAGGTGACACCACATGTTTTGAGTTATGTAATAAACATTGTATGCACTATTTTTATACCATAATGCATTTATAATATACTTTATTTATTTATTTATCACATGCAATTGCAGGATATTTGATATTTGGCTTTAGCTATCAAATAGTAAAATAATATAAAACTTCCTTCACAGTTGTAGTGAAGCCAAAAAACCAAAATAATCAATAAATAATGAAAAATTATGCAATTTTAATGGCAAGCGCCACACTAATTGTACATTTCTTTTGTATTTTTTATTATACTCAGTTGAGCAAAGCTCACAGAGTATATTAACTTTGATTGGATAACGGTTGGTTGTACAGGTATAAAGGAATCGAGATAGATATAGACTTCCATATATCAAAATCATCAGTACCGAAAAAAAATTCGATTGAGCTATGTCCGTCCGTCCGTCCGTCTGCCCGTTAACACGATAACTTAAGTAAATTTTGAGGTATCTTGATGAAATTTGGTATGTAGGTTCCTGGGCACTCATCTCAGATCGCTATTTAAAATGAACGATATCGGACAATAACCACGCCCACTTTTTCGATATCGAAAATTTCAAAAAATGGAAAAAGTGCGATAATTCCTTACCAAATACGGATAAAGCGATGAAACTAGGTAGGTGAGTTGAACTTATGACGCAGAATAGAAAACTAGTAAACTTTTGTACAATGGGCGTGGCACCGCCCACTTTTAAAAGAATGTAATTTAGAAGTTTTGCAAGCTATAATTTGGCAGTCGTTGAAGATATCATGATGAAATTTGGCAGGAACGTTACACTTATTACTATATGCCTGATTAATAAAAATTAGCAAAATCGGAGAACGACCACGCCCACTTTTAAAATTTTTTTTTTTTTAAATTCAAATTTTAAAATAAAAGTTAATATCTTTACAGTATATAAGTAAATTATGTCAACATTCAACTCCAGTAATGATATGGTGCAACAAAATACAAAAATAGAAGAAAATTTCAAAATGGGCGTGGCTCCGCCCTTTTTCATTTAATTTGTCTAGGATACTTTTAATTCCATAAGTCGAACAAAAATTTACCAATCCTTGTGAAACTTCGTAGAGGCTTAGATTCTAGGACGATAACTGTTTTCTGTGAAAAAGGGCGAAATCGGTTGAAGCCACGCCCAGTTTTTATACACAGTCGACCGCCTGTCCTTCCGCTCGGCCGCTAACACGATAACTTGAGCAAAAATCGATATATCTTTACTAAACTCAGTTGACGTACTTATCTGGACTCACTTTGTATTGGTGTAAAAAATGGCCGAAATCCGACTATGACCACGCCCACTTTTTCGATATCGAAAATTACGAAAAACGAAAAAAATGCCATAATTATATACCAAATACGAAAAAAGGGATGAAACATGGTAATTGTATTGGTCTATTGACGCAAAATATAATCTTAGAAAAAAACTTGTTAAAATGGGCGAAATCAAAAACCCTTGGAATCTTGGAAGGAATACTGTTTGTGGTATTACATATATAAATAAATTTGCGGTACCTGACAGATGATGTTCTGGATCACCCTGGTCCACATTTTGGTCGATATCTCGAAAACGCCTTCACATATACAACTAAGGGCCACTCCCTTTTAAAACCCTCATTAATACCTTTAATTTGATACCCATATCGTACAAACACATTCTAGAGTCACGCCTGGTCCACGTTTATGGCGATATCTCGAAAAGGTGTCCACATATAGAACTAAGGCCCACTCCTTTTTAAAATACTCATTAACACCTTTCATTTGATACCCATATCATACAAACAAATTCTAGAGTCGCCCCTGGTCCACGTTTATGGCGATATTTCGAAAATGCGCCCACCTTAAGAACTAAGGCCCACGCCCTTTTAAACTACTCATTAACACCAATTCATTTGATACCCATATCGTACAAACAAATTCTAGAGTCACCACTGGTCCACATTTATGGCGATATCTCGAAAAGGCATCCACCTATAGAACTAAGGCCCACGCCCTTTTAAAATACTCATTAACACCTTTCATTTGATACCCATATAGTACAAACAAATTCTAGAGTCACCCCTGGTGCACGTTTATGGCGATATCTCGAAAGGACGTCCACATATAGAACTAAGGCCCACTCCTTTTTAAAATACTCATTAACACCTTTCATTTGATACCCATATCGTACAAACAAATTCTAGAATCACCCCTGATCCACCTTTATGGCGATATCTCGAAAAGACGTCCACATATAGAACTAAGGCCCACTCCTTTTTAAAATACTCATTAACACCTTTCATTTGATACCCATATCGTACAAACAAATTCTAGAGTCACCCCTGATCCACCTTTATGGCGATATTTCGAAAAGGCGTCCACCTATAGAACTAAGGCGCACGCCCTTTTAAAATACTCATTAACATCTTTCATTTGATACCCATATAGTACAAACAAATTCTAGAGTCACCCCTGGTCAACGTTTATGGCGATATCTCGAAAAGACGTCCACATATAGAACTAAGGCCCATTCCTTTTTAAAATACTCATTAACACCTTTCATTTGATACCCATATCGTACAAACAAATTCTAGAGTCACCCCTGATCCACCTTTAGGGCGATATTTCGAAAAGGCGTCCACCTATAGAACTAAGGCGCACGCCCTTTTAAAATACTCATTAACATCTTTCATTTGATACCCATATCGTACAAACAAATTCTAGAGTCGCCCCTGGTCTACCTTTATGGTGATATTTCGAAAATGCGTCCACCTTAAGAACTAAGGCCCACGCCCTTTTAAAATACTCATTAACACCTTTCATTTGTTACCCATATAGTACAACCAAATTCTAGAGTCACCCCTGGTCCAAATTTATGGCGATATCTCGAAAAGGCGTCCACCTATAGAACTAAGGCCCACGCCCTTTTAAAATACTCATTAACACCTTTCATTTGATACCCATATTATACAAACGCATTCTAGAGTCACCCCTGGTCCACTTTTATAACGGTATTCCGAAAAGGCGTCCACCTATAGAACTAAGGCCCGCTTCCTTTTAAAACACTTATTAACACCTTTCATTTGATACCCATATAGTACAAACAAATTCTAGAGTCACCCCTGGTCCAAATTTATGGCGATATCTCGAAAAGGCGTCCACCTATAGAACTAAGGCCCACGCCCTTTTAAAATACTCATTAACACCTTTCATTTGATACCCATATTATACAAACGCATTCTAGAGTCAACCCTGGTCCACATTTTGGTCGATATCTCGAAAACGCCTTCACATATACAACTAAGGGCCACTCCCTTTTAAAACCCTCATTAATACCTTTAATTTGATACCCATATCGTACAAACACATTCTAGAGTCACGCCTGGTCCACGTTTATGGCGATATCTCGAAAAGGTGTCCACATATAGAACTAAGGCCCACTCCTTTTTAAAATACTCATTAACACCTTTCATTTGATACCCATATCATACAAACAAATTCTAGAGTCGCCCCTGGTCCACGTTTATGGCGATATTTCGAAAATGCGCCCACCTTAAGAACTAAGGCCCACGCCCTTTTAAACTACTCATTAACACCAATTCATTTGATACCCATATCGTACAAACAAATTCTAGAGTCACCACTGGTCCACATTTATGGCGATATCTCGAAAAGGCATCCACATATAGAACTAAGGCCCACTCCTTTTTAAAATACTCATTAACACCTTTCATTTGATACCCATATCGTACAAACAAATTCTAGAGTCACCCCTGATCCACCTTTATGGCGATATTTCGAAAAGGCGTCCACCTATAGAACTAAGGCGCACGCCCTTTTAAAATACTCATTAACACCTTTGATTTGATACCCATATCGTACAAACAAATTCTAGAGTCACCCCTGGTCCACGTTTATGGCGATATCTCGAAAGGACGTCCACATATAGAACTAAGGCCCACTCCTTTTTAAAATACTCATTAACACCTTTCATTTGATACCCATATCGTACAAACAAATTCTAGAATCACCCCTGATCCACCTTTATGGCGATATCTCGAAAAGATGTCCACATATAGAACTAAGGCCCACGCCCTTTTAAAATACTCATTAACACCTTTCATTTGATACCCATATAGTACAAACAAATTCTAGAGTCACCCCTGGTCCACGTTTATGGCGATATCTCGAAAAGATGTCCACATATAGAACTAAGGCCCACTCCTTTTTAAAATACTCATTAACACCTTTCATTTGATACCCATATCGTACAAACAAATTCTAGAGTCACCCCTGATCCACCTTTATGGCGATATTTCGAAAAGGCGTCCACCTATAGAACTAAGGCGCACGCCCTTTTAAAATACTCATTAACACCTTTGATTTGATACCCATATCGTACAAACAAATTCTAGAGTCACCCCTGGTCCACGTTTATGGCGATATCTCGAAAGGACGTCCACATATAGAACTAAGGCCCACTCCTTTTTAAAATACTCATTAACACCTTTCATTTGATACCCATATCGTACAAACAAATTCTAGAATCACCCCTGATCCACCTTTATGGCGATATCTCGAAAAGACGTCCACATATAGAACTAAGGCCCACTCCTTTTTAAAATACTCATTAACACCTTTCATTTGATACCCATATCGTACAAACAAATTCTAGAGTCACCCCTGATCCACCTTTATGGCGATATTTCGAAAAGGCGTCCACCTATAGAACTAAGGCGCACGCCCTTTTAAAATACTCATTAACATCTTTCATTTGATACCCATATAGTACAAACAAATTCTAGAGTCACCCCTGGTCAACGTTTATGGCGATATCTCGAAAAGACGTCCACATATAGAACTAAGGCCCACTCCTTTTTAAAATACTCATTAACACCTTTCATTTGATACCCTTATAGTACAAACAAATTCTAGAGTCACCCCTGGTCCACGTTTATGGCGATATCTCGAAAAGACGTCCACATATAGAACTAAGGCCCACTCCTTTTTAAAATACTCATTAACACCTTTCATTTGATACCACCTATAGAACTAAGGCGCACGCCCTTTTAAAATACTCATTAACATCTTTCATTTGATACCCATATCGTACAAACAAATTCTAGAGTCGCCCCTGGTCTACCTTTATGGTGATATTTCGAAAATGCGTCCACCTTAAGAACTAAGGCCCACGCCCTTTTAAAATACTCATTAACACCTTTCATTTGTTACCCATATAGTACAAACAAATTCTAGAGTCACCCCTGGTCCAAATTTATGGCGATATCTCGAAAAGGCGTCCACCTATAGAACTAAGGCCCACGCCCTTTTAAAATACTCATTAACACCTTTCATTTGATACCCATATTATACAAACGCATTCTAGAGTCACCCCTGGTCCACTTTTATAACGGTATTCCGAAAAGGCGTCCACCTATAGAACTAAGGCCCGCTTCCTTTTAAAACACTTATTAACACCTTTCATTTGATACCCATATAGTACAAACAAATTCTAGAGTCACCCCTGGTCCAAATTTATGGCGATATCTCGAAAAGGCGTCCACCTATAGAACTAAGGCCCACGCCCTTTTAAAATACTCATTAACACCTTTCATTTGATACCCATATTATACAAACGCATTCTAGAGTCAACCCTGGTCCACTTTTATAACGATATTCCGAAAAGGCCTCCACCTATAGAACTAAGGCCCACTCCTTTTTAAAATACTCATTAACACCTTTCATTTGATACCCATATCGTACAAACAAATTCCAGAGTCACCCCTGATCCACCTTTATGGCGATATTTCGAAAAGGCGTCCACCTATAGAACTAAGGCGCACGCCCTTTTAAAATACTCATTAACACCTTTGATTTGATACCCATATCGTACAAACAAATTCTAGAGTCACCCCTGGTCCAAATTTATGGCGATATCTCGAAAAGGCGTCCACCTATAGAACTAAGGCCCACGCCCTTTTAAAATACTCATTAACACCTTTCATTTGATACCCATATTATACAAACGCATTCTAGAGTCACCCCTGGTCCACTTTTATAACGGTATTCCGAAAAGGCGTCCACCTATAGAACTAAGGCCCGCTTCCTTTTAAAATACTCATTAACACCTTTCATTTGATACCCATATAGTACAAACAAATTCTAGAGTCACCCCTGGTCCACGTTTATGGCGATATCTCGAAAAGATGTCCACATATAGAACTAAGGCCCACTCCTTTTTAAAATACTCATTAACACCTTTCATTTGATACCCATATCGTACAAACAAATTCTAGAGTCACCCCTGATCCACCTTTATGGCGATATCTCGAAAAGACGTCCACATATAGAACTAAGGCCCACTCCTTTTTAAAATACTCATTAACACCTTTCATTTGATACCCATATCGTACAAACAAATTCTAGAGTCACCCCTGATCCACCTTTATGGCGATATCTCGAAAAGACGTCCACATATAGAACTAAGGCCCACTCCTTTTTAAAATACTCATTAACACCTTTCATTTGATACCCATATCGTACAAACAAATTCTAGAGTCACCCCTGATCCACCTTTATGGCGATATTTCGAAAAGGCGTCCACCTATAGAACTAAGGCGCACGCCCTTTTAAAATACTCATTAACATCTTTCATTTGATACCCATATAGTACAAACAAATTCTAGAGTCACCCCTGGTCAACGTTTATGGCGATATCTCGAAAAGACGTCCACATATAGAACTAAGGCCCACTCCTTTTTAAAATACTCATTAACACCTTTCATTTGATACCCTTATAGTACAAACAAATTCTAGAGTCACCCCTGGTCCACGTTTATGGCGATATCTCGAAAAGACGTCCACATATAGAACTAAGGCCCACTCATTTTTAAAATACTCATTAACACCTTTCATTTGATACCCATATCGTACAAACAAATTCTAGAGTCACCCCTGATCCACCTTTATGGCGATATCTCGAAAAGACGTCCACATATAGAACTAAGGCCCACTCCTTTTTAAAATACTCATTAACACCTTTCATTTGATACCCATATCGTACAAACAAATTCTAGAGTCACCCCTGATCCACCTTTATGGCGATATTTCGAAAAGGCGTCCACCTATAGAACTAAGGCGCACGCCCTTTTAAATTACTCATTAACACCTTTCATTTGATACCCATATAGTACAAACAAATTCTAGAGTCACCCCTGGTCCACGTTTATGGCGATATCTCGAAAAGACGTCCACATATAGAGCTAAGGCCCACTCCTTTTTAAAATACTCATTAACACCTTTCATTTGATACCCATATAGTACAAACAAATTCTAGAGTCACCCCTGGTCCACGTTTATGGCGATATCTCGAAAAGACGGCCACATATAGAACTAAGGCCCACTCCTTTTTAAAATACTCATTAACACCTTTCATTTGATACCCATATCGTACAAACAAATTCTAGAGTCACCCCTGATCCACCTTTATGGCGATATTTCGACAAGGCGTCCACCTATAAAACTAAGGCGCACGCCCTTTTAAAATACTCATTAACACCTTTCATTTGATACCCATATAGTACAAACAAATTCTAGAGTCACCCCTGGTCCACGTTTATGGCGATATCTCGAAAAGACGTCCACATATAGAACTAAGGCCCACTCCTTTTTAAAATACTCATTAATACCTTTCATTTGATACCCTTATAGTACAAACAAATTCTAGAGTCACCCCTGGTCCACGTTTATGGCGATATCTCGAAAAGACGTCCACATATAGAACTAAGGCCCACTCATTTTTAAAATACTCATTAACACCTTTCATTTGATACCCATATCGTACAAACAAATTCTAGAGTCACCCCTGATCCACCTTTATGGCGATATTTCGAAAAGGCGTCCACCTATAGAACTAAGGCCCACGCCCTTTTAAAATACTCATTAACACCTTTCATTTGATACCCATATAGTACAAACAAATTCTAGAGTCACCCCTGGTCCACGTTTATGGCGATATCTCGAAAAGACGTCCACATATAGAACTAAGGCCCACTCCTTTTTAAAATACTCATTAACACCTTTCATTTGATACCCATATCGTACAAACAAATTCTAGAGTCACCCCTGATCCACCTTTATGGCGATATTTCGAAAAGGCGTT
Source organism: Eurosta solidaginis (assembly GCF_040869045.1). Lineage (NCBI taxonomy): Eukaryota > Metazoa > Arthropoda > Insecta > Diptera > Tephritidae > Eurosta > Eurosta solidaginis. The sequence continues at coordinate 706,926 of NW_027136905.1, forward strand.
CACCTATAGAACTAAGGCCCACGCCCTTTTAAATTACTCATTAACACCTTTCATTTGATACCCATATAGTACAAACAAATTCTAGAGTCACCCCTGGTCCACGTTTATGGCGATATCTCGAAAAGACGTCCACATATAGAACTAAGGCCCACTCCTTTTTAAAATACTCATTAACACCTTTCATTTGATACCCATATCGTACAAACAAATTCTAGAGTCACCCCTGATCCACCTTTATGGCGATATTTCGAAAAGGCGTCCACCTATAAAACTAAGGCGCACGCCCTTTTAAAATACTCATTAACACCTTTCATTTGATACCCATATAGTACAAACAAATTCTAGAGTCACCCCTGGTCCACGTTTATGGCGATATCTCGAAAAGACGTCCACATATAGAACTAAGGCCCACTCCTTTTTAAAATACTCATTAATACCTTTCATTTGATACCCTTATAGTACAAACAAATTCTAGAGTCACCCCTGGTCCACGTTTATGGCGATATCTCGAAAAGACGTCCACATATAGAACTAAGGCCCACTCATTTTTAAAATACTCATTAACACCTTTCATTTGATACCCATATAGTACAAACAAATTCTAGAGTCACCCCTGGTCCACGTTTATGGCGATATCTCGAAAAGACGTCCACATATAGAACTAAGGCCCACTCCTTTTTAAAATACTCATTAACACCTTTCATTTGATACCCATATCGTACAAACAAATTCTAGAGTCACCCCTGATCCACCTTTATGGCGATATTTCGAAAAGGCGTCCACCTATAAAACTAAGGCGCACGCCCTTTTAAAATACTCATTAACACCTTTCATTTGATACCCATATAGTACAAACAAATTCTAGAGTCACCCCTGGTCCACGTTTATGGCGATATCTCAAAAAGACGTCCACATATAGAACTAAGGCCCACTCCTTTTTAAAATACTCATTAACACCTTTCATTTGATACCCATATCGTACAAACAAATTCTAGAGCCACCCCTGATCCACCTTTATGGCGATATTTCGAAAAGGCGTCCACCTATAAAACTAAGGCGCACGCCCTTTTAAAATACTCATTAACACCTTTCATTTGATACCCATATAGTACAAACAAATTCTAGAGTCACCCCTGGTCCACGTTTATGGCGATATCTCGAAAAGACGTCCACATATAGAACTAAGGCCCACTCCTTTTTAAAATACTCATTAATACCTTTCATTTGATACCCTTATAGTACAAACAAATTCTAGAGTCACCCCTGGTCCACGTTTATGGCGATATCTCGAAAAGACGTCCACATATAGAACTAAGGCCCACTCATTTTTAAAATACTCATTAACACCTTTCATTTGATACCCATATCGTACAAACAAATTCTAGAGTCACCCCTGATCCACCTTTATGGCGATATTTCGAAAAGGCGTCCACCTATAGAACTAAGGCCCACGCCCTTTTAAAATACTCATTAACACCTTTCATTTGATACCCATATAGTACAAACAAATTCTAGAGTCACCCCTGGTCCACGTTTATGGCGATATCTCGAAAAGACGTCCACATATAGAACTAAGGCCCACTCCTTTTTAAAATACTCATTAACACCTTTCATTTGATACCCATATCGTACAAACAAATTCTAGAGTCACCCCTGATCCACCTTTATGGCGATATTTCGAAAAGGCGTCCACCTATAGAACTAAGGCCCACGCCCTTTTAAATTACTCATTAACACCTTTCATTTGATACCCATATAGTACAAACAAATTCTAGAGTCACCCCTGGTCCACGTTTATGGCGATATCTCGAAAAGACGTCCACATATAGAACTAAGGCCCACTCCTTTTTAAAATACTCATTAACACCTTTCATTTGATACCCATATCGTACAAACAAATTCTAGAGTCACCCCTGATCCACCTTTATGGCGATATTTCGAAAAGGCGTCCACCTATAAAACTAAGGCGCACGCCCTTTTAAAATACTCATTAACACCTTTCATTTGATACCCATATAGTACAAACAAATTCTAGAGTCACCCCTGGTCCACGTTTATGGCGATATCTCGAAAAGACGTCCACATATAGAACTAAGGCCCACTCCTTTTTAAAATACTCATTAATACCTTTCATTTGATACCCTTATAGTACAAACAAATTCTAGAGTCACCCCTGGTCCACGTTTATGGCGATATCTCGAAAAGACGTCCACATATAGAACTAAGGCCCACTCATTTTTAAAATACTCATTAACACCTTTCATTTGATACCCATATCGTACAAACAAATTCTAGAGTCACCCCTGATCCACCTTTATGGCGATATTTCGAAAAGGCGTCCACCTATAGAACTAAGGCCCACGCCCTTTTAAAATACTCATTAACACCTTTCATTTGATACCCATATAGTACAAACAAATTCTAGAGTCACCCCTGGTCCACGTTTATGGCGATATCTCGAAAAGACGTCCACATATAGAACTAAGGCCCACTCCTTTTTAAAATACTCATTAACACCTTTCATCTGATACCCATATAGTACAAACAAATTCTAGAGTCGCCCCTGGTCTACCTTTATGGTGATATTTCGAAAATGCGTCCACCTTAAGAACTAAGGCCCATGCCCTTTTAAAATACTCATTAACACCTTTCATTTGTTACCCATATAGTACAAACAAATTCTAGAGTCACTCCTGGTCCAAATTTATGGCGATATCTCGAAAAGGCGTTCACCTATAGAACTAAGGCCCACGCCCTTTTAAAATACTCATTAACACCTTTCATTTGATACCCATATAGTACAAACAAATTCTAGAGTCACCCCTGGTCCACGTTTATGGCGATATCTCGAAAAGACGTCCACATATAGAACTAAGGCCCACTCCTTTTTAAAATACTCATTAACACCTTTCATCTGATACCCATATAGTACAAACAAATTCTAGAGTCGCCCCTGGTCTACCTTTATGGTGATATTTCGAAAATGCGTCCACCTTAAGAACTAAGGCCCATGCCCTTTTAAAATACTCATTAACACCTTTCATTTGTTACCCATATAGTACAAACAAATTCTAGAGTCACTCCTGGTCCAAATTTATGGCGATATCTCGAAAAGGCGTTCACCTATAGAACTAAGGCCCGCTTCCTTTTAAAATACTCATTAATACCTTTCATTTGATACCCTTATAGTACAAACAAATTCTAGAGTCACCCCTAGTCCACCTTTATGGCGATATTTCGAAAAGGCGTCCACCTATAGAACTAAGGACCACGCCCTTTTAAAATACTCATTAACACCTTTCATTTGATACCCATATAGTACAAACAAATTCTAGAGTCACCCCTGGTCCACGTTTATGGCGATATCTCGAAAAGACGTCCACATATAGAACTAAGGCCCACTCCTTTTTAAAATACTCATTAACACCTTTCATTTGATACCCATATCGTACAAACAAATTCTAGAGTCACCCCTGATCCACCTTTATGGCGATATTTCGAAAAGGCGTCCACCTATAGAACTAAGGCGCACGCCCTTTTAAATTACTCATTAACACCTTTCATTTGATACCCATATAGTACAAACAAATTCTAGAGTCACCCCTGGTCCACGTTTATGGCGATATCTCGAAAAGACGTCCACATATAGAGCTAAGGCCCACTCCTTTTTAAAATACTCATTAACACCTTTCATTTGATACCCTTATAATACAAACAAATTCTAGAGTCACCCCTGGTCCACGTTTATGGCGATATCTCGAAAAGACGTCCACATATAGAACTAAGGCCCACTCCTTTTTAAAATACTCATTAACACCTTTCATTTGATACCCATATCGTACAAACAAATTCTAGAGTCACCCCTGATCCACCTTTATGGCGATATTTCGAAAAGGCGTCCACCTATAAAACTAAGGCGCACGCCCTTTTAAAATACTCATTAACACCTTTCATTTGATACCCATATAGTACAAACAAATTCTAGAGTCACCCCTGGTCCACGTTTATGGCGATATCTCGAAAAGACGTCCACATATAGAACTAAGGCCCACTCCTTTTTAAAATACTCATTAATACCTTTCATTTGATACCCTTATAGTACAAACAAATTCTAGAGTCACCCCTGGTCCACGTTTATGGCGATATCTCGAAAAGACGTCCACATATAGAACTAAGGCCCACTCATTTTTAAAATACTCATTAACACCTTTCATTTGATACCCATATCGTACAAACAAATTCTAGAGTCACCCCTGATCCACCTTTATGGCGATATTTCGAAAAGGCGTCCACCTATAGAACTAAGGCCCACGCCCTTTTAAAATACTCATTAACACCTTTCATTTGATACCCATATAGTACAAACAAATTCTAGAGTCACCCCTGGTCCACGTTTATGGCGATATCTCGAAAAGACGTCCACATATAGAACTAAGGCCCACTCCTTTTTAAAATACTCATTAACACCTTTCATCTGATACCCATATAGTACAAACAAATTCTAGAGTCGCCCCTGGTCTACCTTTATGGTGATATTTCGAAAATGCGTCCACCTTAAGAACTAAGGCCCATGCCCTTTTAAAATACTCATTAACACCTTTCATTTGTTACCCATATAGTACAAACAAATTCTAGAGTCACTCCTGGTCCAAATTTATGGCGATATCTCGAAAAGGCGTTCACCTATAGAACTAAGGCCCACGCCCTTTTAAAATACTCATTAACACCTTTCATTTGATACCCATATTATACAAACGCATTCTAGAGTCACCCCTGGTCCACTTTTATAACGGTATTCCGAAAAGGCGTCCACCTATAGAACTAAGGCCCGCTTCCTTTTAAAACACTTATTAACACCTTTCGTTTGATACCCATATTGTACAAACGCATTCTAGAGTCAACCCTGGTCCACTTTTATAACGATATTCCGAAAAGGCCTCCACCTATAGAACTAAGGCCCATGCCCTTTTAAAATACTCATTAACACCTTTCATTTGTTACCCATATAGTACAAACAAATTCTAGAGTCACTCCTGGTCCAAATTTATGGCGATATCTCGAAAAGGCGTCCACCTATAGAACTAAGGCCCACGCCCTTTCAAAATACTCATTAACACCTTTCATTTGATACCCATATAGTACAAACAAATTCTAGAGTCACCCCTAGTCCACCTTTATGGCGATATTTCGAAAAGGCGTCCACCTATAGAACTAAGGACCACGCCCTTTTAAAATACTCATTAACACCTTTCATTTGATACCCATATAGTACAAACAAATTCTAGAGTCACCCCTGGTCCACGTTTATGGCGATATCTCGAAAAGACGTCCACATATAGAACTAAGGCCCACTCCTTTTTAAAATACTCATTAACACCTTTCATTTGATACCCATATCGTACAAACATATTCTAGAGTCACCCCTGATCCACCTTTATGGCGATATTTCGAAAAGGCGTCCACCTATAGAACTAAGGCGCACGCCCTTTTAAAATACTCATTAACACCTTTGATTGGATACCCATATAGTACAAACAAATTCTAGAGTCACCCCTGGTCCACGTTTATGGCGATATCTCGAAAAGAAGTCCACATATAGTACTAAGGCCCACTCCTTTTTAAAATACTCATTAACACCTTTCATTTGATACCCATACCGTACAAACAAATTCTAGAGTCACCCCTGGTCCACCTTTATGGCGATATCTCGAAAAGGCGTCCACCTATAGAACTAAGGCCCACGCCCTTTTAAAATACTCATTAGCACCTTTCATTTGATACCCATATCGTACAAACGCATTCTAGAGTCACCCCTGGTCCACTTTTATAACGGTATTCCGAAAAGGCGTCCACCTATAGAACTAAGGCCCGCTTCCTTTTAAAACACTTATTAACACCTTTCGTTTGATACCCATATTGTACAAACGCATTCTAGAGTCAACCCTGGTCCACTTTTATAACGATATTCCGAAAAGGCCTCCACCTATAGAACTAAAGCCCACTCCCTTTCAAAATACTTATTAACACCTTTTATTTGATACCCATATAGTACAAACAAATTCTAGAGTCACCCCTAGTCCACCTTTATGGCGATATTTCGAAAAGGCGTCCACCTATAGAACTAAGGACCACGCCCTTTTAAAATACTCATTAACACCTTTCATTTGATACCCATATCGTACAAACAAATTCTAGAGTCACCCCTGGTCCACCTTTATGGCGATATCTCGAAAAGGCGTCCACCTATAGAACTAAGGCCCACGCCCTTTTAAAATACTCATTAACACCTTTCATTTGATACCCATATCGTACAAACGCATTCTAGAGTCACCCCTGGTCCACTTTTATAAAGGTATTCCGAAAAGGCGTCCACCTATAGAACTAAGGCCCGCTTCCTTTTAAAACACTTATTAACACCTTTCGTTTGATACCCATATTGTACAAACGCATTCTAGAGTCACCCCTGGTCCACTTTTATAACGATATTCCGAAAAGGCGTCCACCTATAGAACTACGGCCCACACCTTTTCATTTGATACCCATATAGTACAAACAAATTCTAGAGTCACCCCTGGTCCACCTTTATGGCGATATCTCGAAAAGGCGTCCACATATAGAACTAAGGCCCACGCCCTTTTAAAATACTCATGAACACCTCTCATTTGATACTCATATCGTACAAACAAATTCTAGAGTCACCCCTGATCCATCTTTATGGCGATATCTCGAAACGGCGTCCATCTATAGAAGTTAGGCCCACGCCTTTTTAAAATACTCATTAATACCTTTCATTTGATACCCATATCGTACAAAATAAATTCTAGAGTCACCCCTGGTCCACCTTTATGGCGATATCTCGAAAAGGCGTCCACCTATAGAACTTAGGCCCACTCCCTTTTAAAATTATCATTAACACATTTCATTTGATACCCATATCGTACAAACAAATTCTAGAGTCAGGCCTGGTCGACCTTTATGGCGATATCCCTAAATGGCGTCCATCTATAGAACTATGGTCCACTTCCTCTTAAAATACTCTTTAATACCTTCCATTTGATACACACGTCATACAAACACATTCCAGGGTTCTTTTTACAACATGGTGATTTTCCCTTACTTTGTCTCCACAGCTCTCAACTGAGTATGTAATGTTCGGTTACACCCGAACTTAGCCTTCCTTACTTGTTATATAAATTTTTATCGTAACAAATCACAAAAAGCAAGAAAACTCAAAGTTCGCGCGAAACAAGTTAACGGTTTTGACAGATAACGCATTAGTAGTGTTGACATAAATTTTTATTTGAAACTAAAAAGAGCCCACGCTTTTTTTCAATAATATTAGGATCACAAACCGAATTTCCAGCTGGTCGAAAAAAATGTTTAAAAATCTGTCACCTATAGGTGACACTGGAAATTGACGGGTTAAGAAAGCCGATTTCGCGATAGTTGGCGCAGTTTGCAGTATCCCCTTCAAAGAGTACTTAGATTCCAATCACTGGGCGTACACTCGTCCAACCATATTTTGCTAAAAAGCTGAAGCGTGCGCCTTACCAACTCCTCGCCGCCGTATTTGAATAGATCCGCAGACAATCCATCAGCGCCCGCGGCCTTGTTTTTTTTTTTTATCTGGTTATTGCTAATATGACTTCGTCATATTCGTGCGGGGGGATATTTATTCCATCATCATTGATCGCGCTCGTCATCCGTGTGCGGTATATCGCTGTCTCCATTTAGGAGAGCAGAGAATTGCTCCTTCAATAATCCAAGTACTCTCTGGACATGGCTTCAAGTTCGCCATTCTTGTTATAATAGGTGTTTTCCCCGGACTTAAAACCTTCCGTCTGTCGCCAACTTTTTTGGTAAAATTTATGGGTGTTATACCTGGTGGCTAGTAGCTCAAGCTCTTCGCATTCATGCCTTTCCAACCATGTTTAGCAATAAGCTATAAAGTAAATCAAAAATAAAATTTGGAAAAAAATATTCTTTTAAATTGAAAATTTTGTTTGAACTGTTTCTATATAAATTTTGTGAATAATTTCAGGCCTGATTCTTGATCAATACTTAATCATTCGAGGACTATTTCTAGGATCAATTAGGAGCATTGGGCATAGTTTTCATGATAATTTTGGGATATGTTAGGAAATATTTGGGAATGTTTTTATATTTCTGTCATCTGTTGCATCTGACGTGGCTCATTGTCTTAGCTGCTAAGTATAGGTTTGCGTAGCTATTTGCTGTATCTTCTATTTACATTGCTGCTACAGTGCAGCTTTCTTATACTAGTGGCAATGTATCTGAATCGGTAATATTCGCCACACAGGCCTTCACCTTAGTCTTTCCAAATGGAACATTCTTTTATCGCGTGGTTTTAATTTTTCCGTGTGTGGAAGATGACAGCGATGCGAGAACAGCGACAAATTTACCTCCAGGAAACCTTCCGAATTTTTGTCCTCCTACCAGTATCTCATTGTACTACTCGTGATCCTCGTGCGTTGTCTCACACTCTGTTCTTCGGCGAAAGGCATACTTCATAAAGCTTGACGGATTGATTTGATGTTTCCGAACAGTAGTGCGTCTTGGCTTAGAACCAATCCTTGGATTTTTTTATTTTTTTGGGAATTCTTTCCTTCTTTGGGATAAGTCTATTTGTGTTCGTAAATGTCAGTATTTTTCTCGCCAGTACATTTGGTTTTTAATTTGTTTGTCACGTTATTCCCATCAACTTTTGTGGCATTTGTCGACTCTCCTCCGCCAGCACTCGTTTTCTGCTGAAACCGTTATCATAGCCGAAGTTTATGCAATGGTCAACCAAGACTTCCACTCCAAACAAAACTTCATCAAGAATCTCTGCCACGACGAATTTGTGTAGAACCATGATCATCCCAATTACGATTTCGCATATCACTTCTCCTTCGACTTGGTTGTATTCGCCAGTCACAGCACGCAATCTTGCATCGTGCAATGATCTTTTCCTCCTTTTGAATAAATCAGATCGGATTATAGCATGAGATGTGCTCGTATCTACGTCGGACAGAAAGATTGCTTGACACCCTTCCGATTTGTGATACAGTGATAATGGGGATTTCAATAGCGGGATACAGTCTTCGCTCTTTGCGTCTGGCCCGCTCTGACTCATCTCCTTCGTCTTTGTGTTCAAAATATTTATGTAAACGATGCCAGGGAAAAAATTACTAAATAGCACTCAATAAAGGACACACCCAAAGTCATGTGAATGGTTAGCAGTTGATAAAACTTCCAAATATATTCAATTGCAGTATGCTCTTACATACATATGTAAGTCCATAAGTGGATTTATAAGACCAAAGCAATCTTACATATATTAAATGTGTTAAAAGAAACAACTTTTAATCCTTGATGAAAATGTAAAAGTCTGTAAAATTTATCGTAAAGTAGCTGCTTAAGACAACAATAATAAAATTCTTTATACATATGTACATAGCTGACTCCCTCTCTCGTTTTATAGACCTTGGAAGATGAGTGTCAGTAAATTCTTGTAAAACTACTGGCCAACGTCTTGTAAGCATTTTTATTCATATGTACGCATACAAGACTGAAAACTTGTTAGAACTCAGTTGAAAGATGGGGTTGATTTGAAGGGTTAGGTTGAACATGTCGTTTATAGAGTAGAAGTTTAGGTCTTTGAAACTGTGTAAATAATAGTTAAGAAAATACTTGAAAGGTAGCATCCAAGTTTTATTTACTTACTTACTTACTTAATTGGCGCTTAACCGTCTAAACGGTTATGGCCGTCCAACAAGGCGCGCCAGTCGCTCCTTCGCTCCGCCAACCGGCGCCAATTGGTCACACCAAGGGAGTTTAAATCGTTTTCCACCTGGTCCTTCCAACGGAGTGGGGGCCGCCCTCTACTTCTGCTTCCATAGGCGGGTTCCGATAGAAACACTTTCTTGGCCGGAGCATCATCTTTCATTCGCATAACATGGCCTAGCCAGCGCAGCCGCTGCGTTTTAATTCGCTGGACTATGTTGATGTCTGCGTATAGCTCGTACAGCTCATCATTAAATCTTCTTCGGTACTCGCCATCGCCAACGCGTAGAGGTCCATAAATCTTTCGAAGAACTTTTCTCTCGAACACTCCCAAAGCCGCTTCATCTGCTGTTGTCATGGTCCATGCTTCTGCCCCATATAGCAGGACGGGTACGATAAGTGACTTGTAGAGTATGATTTTCGTTCGCCGAGAGAGGACTTTACTTTTCAATTGCCTACCTAGTCCAAAGTAGCATTTATTGGCAAGATTGATTCTTCGCTGGATTTCAGTGCTGATGTTGTTGCTAATGTTGATGCTGGTTCCCAAATAAACGAAGTCTTTTACTATTTCGAAATTATGGCTGCCAACAGTAGCGTGGTTGCCAAGGCGCATATGCGCTGACTCTTTGCTCGATGACAGCAGGTACTTCGTTTTGTCCTCATTCACCATCAAACCCATCTTTACCGCTTCTTTTTCCAGCTTGGAGTAAGCAGAACTAACAGCGCGGGTGTTTAGGCCGATGATATCAATGTCATCAGCATATGCCAGTAATTGCACGCTTTTATAGTATATTGTTCCAGTGCGGTTAAGTTCTGCAGCTAGTATAATTTTCTCCAGCATCAAATTAAAGAAATCGCACGATAGGGGGTCACCCTGTCTGAAACCTCGTTTAGTTTCGAACGGCTCGGAGAGGTCCTTCCCAATTCTGACTGAGCTGATGGTGTTGCTCAACGTCATTTTGCACAGCCGTATAAGTTTTGCGGGGAAACCAAATTCAGACATAGCGGCATATAGGCAGCTCCTTTTCGTGCTGTCGAAGGCGGCTTTAAAGTCGACGAAGAGGTGATGTGTGTCGATTCTCTTTTCACGGGTTTTTTCCAAGATTTGGCGCATTGTGAAAATCTGGTCGATGGTAGATTTACCAGGTCTGAAGCCGCACTGATAAGGTCCAATCAGCCGGTTCACGGTGGGCTTCAATCTTTCGCACAATACACTTGAAAGGACCTTATATGCGATATTAAGAAGGCTGATTCCACGATAGTTGGTGCATTTTGCAGTATCCCCCTTCTTGTGGACTGGGCAAAGAACACTTAGATTCCAACCGTCGGGCATGCTTTCGTCCGCCCATATTTTGCTAAGAAGCTGCTGCATGCGCCTTACCAACTCCTCGCCGCCGAACTTGAATAGCTCCGCAGGCAATCCATCAGCGCCCACGGCCTTGTTGTTTTTCAATTTGGTTATTGCTATTCTAACTTCGTCATAATCGGGCGGGGGGACATATATTCCATCATCATCGATTGCGGGATCGGGTTCTTCATCTCTGCGCGGTGAATTGCTGCCTCCATTTAGGAGAGCAGAGAAGTGTTCCCTCCATAATCTAAGCACTCTCTGGACATCAGTTACAAGGTCGCCGTTTTCATTCCTACAGGAGTTTGCCCCGGTCTTAAAACCTTCCGTCTGTCTCCGTATTTTTTGGTAGAATTTTCGGGCGTTATTCCTGGTGGCTAGCAGCTCAAGCTCCTCGCACTCACGCCTTTCTGCTTCTGCTTTTTTCTTCCTGAAAAGGCGTCTCGCTTCCCTTTTCAACTCACGATAGCGTTCACACACTCCTCTTGTCGCGCTCGCTTTTAACGTAGCCCTGTAGGCAGCGTCTTTTCTTTCGGTTGCAACGCGGCATTCTTCATCATACCAGTTGTTTTTTCGTGGCCGCCGGTAACCAATTTTTTCCTCGGCGGCAGTATGAAGTGCTTTGGAGATATGCTCCCACTGCTCCTGTATTCCTTCAGGATGAGTTGTGCCCTCAGAGAGCAGGTGTGAGAGTCGAGTTGCGAAATCATTGGCAGTCTGTTGTGATTGAAGCTTTTCGACGTCTAGCTTTCCTTGTGTTTTTTGTTCCTTGTTTTTAGCCGCGTTGAGGCGGGTGCGTATTTTGGCTGCAACGAGATAATGGTCCGAATCGATGTTAGGTCCTCGGATCGTTCGCACATCTAAAACACTGGAGGCATGCCGTCCGTCTATCACAACGTGGTCGATCTGATTGCGAGTATTTCGATCAGGAGACAGCCATGTAGCTTGATGTATCTTTTTATGCATGAACCTCGTGCTTGATATGACCATGTTTCGAGCACCGGCAAAGTCAATCAGCCTCAGTCCGTTAGGAGAAGTTTCATTGTGTAGGCTGAACTTTCCGACTGTAGGGCCAAAAACACCTTCTTTGCCCACCCTGGCGTTAAAGTCGCCAAGCACGACTTTTATATCATGACGGGGGCAGCGCTCGTATGCGCGTTCTAATTGTTCATAAAAAGTGTCTTTCACCTCATCGTCTTTCTCCTCTGTCGGCGCATGGGCGCAGATGAATGATATATTAAAAAATTTTGCTTTTATTCGAATAGCGGCGAGATGCTCGTCCACAGGCGTGAACGCCAGCACTTGGCGACAAAGTCTCTCTCCCACCACGAATCCGACGCCGAAACTGCGCTTATTCGCATGGCCACTCCAATATATGTCACAATTTTTGATCTTCTTTCTTCCTTGCTTCGTCCAACGCATTTCTTGGATGGCGGTGATGTCAGATTTTGCTTTGACGAGGACATCAACCAGCCGGGCATCTGCACCAATCCCATTCAGGGAGCGGACGTTCCAGGTGCATGCCTTCAATTCATTGTCCTTCAAACGTTTGCCATGGTCGTCATCAATAGAGAGTGTATTTATCCGAGGCTTGTTGTTATATTTCATTGGAGTATGGTTTTACGTGGCGGGTCCCAAGCCCAGCGCACAACCCGCTCAGCGGGGGTGAAAATATTACTTGGCACGTTTATATAGCGAGCCGCTTGCTCCAAGACAGACGCCCGCTTGCAGCCGCACCTAGAGGTGTACAGACGCTGCCGATGAAATCTCCCCCGGCTAGCCCTTAAACCGATTATGTCAGAGTGGCCTAGCCAGGTTGTCGCCTTCTCACATTAGCTCACCGCTAAACGGGTGTTTAGCGGCTACCCAGAGGATACTTGGCCGCAAGCGACCGGCAGTAGTGAGCTGCTTGAACCGCATGCAAAAGAATCGCTCTGGCCATTCCCAGGTGAATGGCGGTCAGAAGCTTTCCCCACTTTCGTGGACTTCTACACACGGCCCCACCCTCCTGCTCCTTTTATTATCGTTAGAATTGCTCAGAAGCAAGATCGTTAAGAATTCTAAATCGTTGCATATTAAACTGTACTACAAGGAAATGAGGGGACCAAGGTAGGAAAACCCAATTTTTTACCAGTAGCTCAAGATCTTGCAAGTGTTCAGAACATTTTTAACCTCCATTCCTGTTTTACTAACAAGGTCCATAAGCATAATAACAACAGTTTTCAAGTACTTGTTTTTTAGTTATTTTTTTAACACTATGCTCGGTATTGCTCACTTCCAAGAACACATTCTTGCTAATTTGTTTCGTTCAACGCCGAGTGAGTGGCGGCTCATTCGCCCACCAACATACATTATTTCTAATTAAGGTTCGTTAAACCTTTTGCTTTTCCATATGAGTCTTAGTAGTGACGAATAAAAATACATATCATTTAATTCTCATTGAACGTCATCAGAATGATAATAATTTTTCCTCTTGGTTATCGCGATGTGTTTGCTTCGGTGAAATGCGAAGGGGTTTTCGATTTTTTCTTTCGTGTTTTCTCCCGTTCAAAGATATATATTGCCCATGACTTATGGCCTTTTCTTTTCTTTAAAAATTGTTTCCCCCATGCTGCACTCTTAAATTCTCACTTTTGAACTAGGTCAGCTAGAGCTTTACAAAATGTAGATAATGGTGCCCCTTTTCTTAATAAAATATTTTGTGAAAGAAACGCACAAACTTACCAAAGAGCTGTGAAAAACTAACGGGGAGAAATTATTTTTGATAGGCCGATCAACTTTTAAAATTTTGATGAGCTGCAAACCTGTTTTTTAACGCGCTTATATTAGCTTCACTATGGTTGTTTGGAACTTTCTAGGCTAGTTAGACTTATCTAGCGGCAATTATTGAATACTCGCGGCAATGGTTAAATAACTCGCTACAGAAAGAGTTGTGCTTAATAGCGGAGGCACAAACCTCTGTGCTAGGGCGTGCTGTTTAGTTTTTGAAATTGGAGAATGCTTAGAGATAATTAAAATTTACAACTTGAGAATCAACAGAATTACAACAGAAAATCACGTACCAAAAAAGCGTCTTCTAGGTTGAGAAGCCTTTCAAGAGTTAGGCTGCCAGAAGTCACGAAAATTATAATTACATACTCAGTTGAGAGCTAGGTTGGCAACATAAGGGAAAATAACCATGTAGGAAAATGAACCGAGGGTAGCCCTGGAATGTGTTTGTATGACGTGTGTATCAAATGAAAGGCATTAAAGAGTATTTTATGAGGGAGTGGGTCATAGTTCTATAGATGGCCGCCATTTAGGGATATAGCCATAAAGGTGGACCAGGGGTGACCCTAGAATTTGTTTGTACAATATGGGCATAAAACGAATGGTGTTAATGAGTATTTTAAAAGGGAGTGATCCTTAGTCCCATAGGTGGATGCCGTTTCGAGATATCGCCATAAAGGTGGACCAGGGGTGACCCTAGGATTTGTTTGTACGATATGGGTATCAAATGAAAGGGGTTAATGAACATTTTAAAAGGGAGTGGGCCTTAGTTCTATAGGTGGACGCCTTTTCGAGATATTGCCATAAAGGTGGACCAAGGGTGACTCTAGAATGTGTTTGGACAATATGGGTATCAAACGAAAGGTGTTAATGAGTATTTTAAAAGGGCGTGGTGTTTAGTTCTACAGGTGGACGCCTTTTCGAGATATCGCCATAAAGGTGGACCAGGGGTGACTCTAGAATGGTTTGTACAATATGGGTATCAAACGAAAGGTGTTAATGAGTACTTTAAAATGGCGTGGGGCTTATGTGTAGTGGTGGTATTTGTATAAGTGGTCGCTTTTTCGAGATGTTGGCACAAAGGTGGACCAGGGGTGACTCTAGAATGCGTGTGTACAGTATGGGTATCAAACGAAAGGTGTTTAATGAGTATTTAAAAAGGGAGTGGGCCTTAGTTCTATAGGTAGACGCCTTTTCGAGATATCGCCATAAAGGTGGACCAGGGGTGACTCTAGAATGGTTTGTACAATATGGGTATCAAACGAAAGGTGTTAATGAGTATTTCAAAAGGGGGTGGGGCTTAGTTCTATAGGTGGACGCCTTTTAGCGACATCGCCATAAAGGTGGACCAGGGGTGACTCTAGAATGTGTTTGTACGATATGGGTATCAAAGTAAAGGTATTAATGAGGGTTTTAAAAGGGAGTGGTGGTAGTTGTATAAGTGGTCGCTTTTTCGAGATGTTGGCACAAAGGTGGACCAGGGGTGACTCTAGAATGCGTGCGTACAATATGGGTATCAAACGAAAGGTGTTTAATGAGTATTTTAAAAGGGAGTGGGCCTTAGTTCTATAGGTGGACGCCTTTTCGAGATATCGCCATAGAGGTGGGCCAGGGTTTACTCTAGAATGTGTTTGTACGATATGTGTATCAAATGAAAGGTGTTATTGAATATTTTAAAAGGGAGTGATCCTTAGTTCGATAGGTGGACGACTTTTCGAGATATCGCCATAGAGGTTGACCAGGGGTGACTCTAGAATGCGTTTGTATAATATGGGTTTCAAATGAAAGGTGTTAATGAGTATTTTAAAAGGGAGTGGGCCTTAGTTCTATAGGTAGACGCCTTTTCGAGATATCGCCATAGAGGTGGGCCAGGGTTTACTCTAGAATGTGTTTGTACGATATGTGTATCAAATGAAAGGTGTTATTGAGTATTTTAAAAGGGAGTGATCCTTAGTTCGATAGGTGGACGACTTTTCGAGATATCGCCATAGAGGTGGACCAGGGGTGACTCTAGAATGCGTTTGTATAATATGGGTTTCAAATGAAAGGTGTTAATGAGTATTTTAAAAGGGAGTGGGCCTTAGTTCTATAGGTAGACGCCTTTTCGAGATATCGCCATAGAGGTGGGCCAGGGTTTACTCTAGAATGTGTTTGTACGATATGTGTATCAAATGAAAGGTGTTATTGAGTATTTTAAAAGGGAGTGATCCTTAGTTCGATAGGTGGACGACTTTTCGAGATATCGCCATAGAGGTGGACCAGGGGTGACTCTAGAATGCGTTTGTATAATATGGGTTTCAAATGAAAGGTGTTAATGAGTATTTTAAAAGGGAGTGGGCCTTAGTTCTATAGGTAGACGCCTTTTCGAGATATCGCCATAAAGGTGGACCAGGGTTTACTCTAGAATGTGTTTGTACGATATGTGTATCAAATGAAAGGTGTTATTGAGTATTTTAAAAGGGAGTGATCCTTAGTTCGATAGGTGGACGACTTTTCGAGATATCGCCATAGAGGTGGACCAGGGGTGACTCTAGAATGCGTTTGTATAATATGGGTTTCAAATGAAAGGTGTTAATGAGTATTTTAAAAGGGAGTGGGCCTTAGTTCTATAGGTAGACGCCTTTTCGAGATATCGCCATAGAGGTGGGCCAGGGTTTACTCTAGAATGTGTTTGTACGATATGTGTATCAAATGAAAGGTGTTATTGAGTATTTTAAAAGGGAGTGATCCTTAGTTCGATAGGTGGACGACTTTTCGAGATATCGCCATAGAGGTGGACCAGGGGTGACTCTAGAATGCGTTTGTATAATATGGGTTTCAAATGAAAGGTGTTAATGAGTATTTTAAAAGGGCGGAGGCCTTAGTTCTATAGGTGGACGCCTTTTCGAGATATCGCCATAGAGGTGGGCCAGGGTGACTCTAGAATTTGTTTGTACGATATGGGTATCAAATGTTAATGAGTATTTTAAAAGGGCGTGGGCCTTAGTTCGATAGGTGGAAGCCGTTTCGAGATATCGCCATAAAGGTGGACCAGTGGTGACCCTAGAATTTGTTTGTACGATATGGGTATCAAATGAAAGGGGTTAATGAGCATTTTAAAAGGGAGTGGGCCTTAGTTCTATAGGTGGACGCCTTCTCGAGATATCGCCATAAAGGTGGATCAGGGGTGACTCTAGAATTTGTTTGTACGGTATGGGTATCAAATGAAAGGTGTTAATGAGTATTTTAAAAGGGACTGGTGGTAGTTGTATATGTGAAGGCGTTTTCGAGATAATGAACAAAATGTGGACCAGGGTGACCTAGAACATCATCCGTTGGATACCGCTAATTTATTTATATATATAATACCACGAACAGTATTCCTGCCAAGATTTCAAGGGTTTTTTATTTCGCCCTGCAGAACTTTTTCATTTCATTCTACTTAACATGGTAGGTGTCACACCCATTTTACAAAGTCTTTTTCTAAAGTTTTATTTTGCGTCAATAAACTAATCCAAATACAATGTTTCATCCCTTTTTTCGTACTTGGTATAGAGTTATGGAATTTTTTTCGTTTTCCGTAAATTTCGATATCGAAAAAGTGGGCGTGGTCATAGTACGATTTTGGCCATTTTTTATACCAATACAAAGTGAGTTCAGATAAGTACGTGAACTGAGTTTAGTAAAGATATATCGATTTTTGCTCAAGTTATCGTGTTAACGGCCGAGCGGAAGGACAGACGGTCGAATGTGTATAAAAACTGGGCGTGGCTTTAACCGATTCCGCCCTTTTTCACAGAAATAAGTTATCGCCCAGAATCTAAGCCCCTACCAAATTTCACAAGGATTGGTAAATTTTTGTTCGACTTATGGCATTAAAAGTATCCTACACAAATTAAATGAAAAAGGGCGGAGCCACGCCCATTTTGAAATTTTCTTTTATTTTTGCATTTTGTTGCATCATATCATTACTGGAGTTGAATGTTGAAATAATTTACTTATATACTGTAAAGATATTAAATTTTTTGTTAAAATTTGACTTTAAAAAAATTTCTTTTTTAAAGTGGCCATGGTCGTTCTCCGATTTTGCTAATTTTTATTAAGCATACATATAGTAATAGGAGTAACGTTCCTGCCAAATTTCATCATGATATCTTCAACGACTGCCCAATTACAGCTTGCAAAATTTTAAATTACCTTCTTTTAAAAGTGGGCGGTGTCACGCCCATTGTCCAAAATTTTAAAATTTTCTATTCTGCGTCATAAGTTCAACTCACCTACCAAGTTTTATCGCTTTATTCGTCTTTGGTAATGAATTATCGCACTTTTTCGGTTTCTCGAAATTTTCGATATCGAAAAAGTGGGCGTGGTTATAGCTCGATATTGTTCATTTCAAATAGCGATCTCAGATGAGTGCTCAGGAACCTACACGCCAAATTTCATCCAGATAGCTCAAAATTTACTCAAGTTATCGTGTTAACGGACGGACGGGCATGGCTCAATCAAATTTGTTTTCGATCTTGATGATTTTGATATATGGAAGTCTATATCTATCTCGATTTCTTTATACCTGTACAACCAACCGTTATCCAATCAAAGTTAATATACTCTGTGAACTCTGCTCAACTGAGTATAATTAAGACAAAATATATTGCTAACATTAAACAATTAAAACGTTCTTAGCAGGGCCTTTGTTTGCAAAATATATTTTTTGAAATGCGCAAATACAGTAGCTCTTTTCGATGTTACTACTCTGCTTTTTCGGCGACTACTAAAAGAAAGAGGTTAATACTCTGTAAATGGTGAGCACAAAAAATTATTTCACTTGTTTAGGTGGATTTGAAAATTAACGTTTGAAAATTTGAAAAGAATTCTTGTGCTCGAATGCATTTCATATCGAGATTGAACGAAAAAGTTTATTGGGATACTTCCATAGGCGCACACGTAAATCTTTATTATTTTATTTCATAAGTCTACAACTTTTGATCACACGTGTACACACAAAGTAGGGGATTGTGCTTTTGTGTTGTGATGAATGGGAACTTGGTTTAGAAATAACCCTTACTAATTTACTTATTGTACTTGAATTAGTTTTATGAAAAGTTTTATTTATACAATGGCTAGCAATCAATATGCATGCATAAATTAATTTTAGAAAGTTTAGATTAGGGCGCATAAGCTTTTGATATTATTCGACCTAGAAACTTATAGAAAACACTTCAGCCAATTTAATGCATATTAAATGGAGCTGAAAAAGGTTGATTTATTTGGGACGCAAAAAGAAAATTGTTTAAATAGAAAAGAGGTTGTTTAAAAAGTACTAAAAATATTGCGCGAAAAACAAATAAATAGAAGGCAAATTGGAATTACTTAAGGTGTCACTGTATGCGGAGACGGCCTGTATGCTCCTTCTCGGTTAAAAGGCGCGAGGTTTGCATTTTCTCAAATAGTTAGACAGCGCTCATGGCACTAAACTCATATCGTCTATGGACATTACCTACTGCAATAGGTTGTTTCATGTCGGGTACTTCATCGATCAAAAGAAACAAACATGGCAGATTTCAGGAGATAGCACTTTCTCCGGCACCTCTCGGACGCCTACAGGATAACCAAGCAAACACGCCCAACTTACAATCTTTAGAATCACTACTACAGTCTCAAAACAAATTGTAGCAGGTTCATTGACTGGACGTAAAGAACAGAGTATCGATAAGCCCTACAAAAATTAAGAGTTATTGGTTCCAGGTGAAAAAATGCACCCTGTTAGCTACTTGGGCATGGGTCTTTTAGTATCCGGCCAACAAAATTAGCAACATCTACAAACGTTGGTTGTCTGCTGGTCGACGTACACAAAACATATGTATCGATTTAAACCACTATTTCATAGCAGCCAAGATATGCATATGCCTCTTGGCAGTGAAGAATGTGTACGCAGTGTGAAAATGTTCCACTGTGAAGCTGCTCACGAAACAAGCCGCCCATCATTATTCCACGCTGCTCAACTCCTGTTCTCCCTTAAAAGCAATCTTCAGCTTGATGACGTAGACTACGTACTGCTCCAGCGGGCACAATTTGTTTTCAGCGAGCTTGCAAGAAAAAAGGAGTTATTCGCTGTCTACGTTGCCTCTAGGGAGACACGCGTATTGATGCAGTTACGAGCGATATGTGGCATTGTGACGCTTAGAAGAAAGAAATGCGAGATAGAGCGGACCAAGGGTGAGGTGTTTAATATGGTGGCTGATAGGAAAATTCAATCGAAAAATTCGGTGGATCATGGAAGGTTTCATGACAGGCGTATTTTCCTGCAGAAATCATTAGGGCGACCTAGTAGTCGATGTACAGAGTGTGCTTAAATTGTGCAGGTAGCACTAACCTTCACTACTAAATAGCGATGGAGATAACTATACTGCAATTCATGTTGACAGAATTGGCCTAGCTCGTCCCGGTTCGGCCTTTTCCTCAAAAAAAGTATAATAGCGGATCCAAATACAGTGAGTCAAAGTGCGTGGGAATGCGTGCGTGTGTCGCATTATCAGATCCGCCAACTTACTTTTTTGTACAGCTATGTAGTTTATCGCCTTCAATTTTTTCCAAGATCTACCTAATATATGAAAGAAAAAATTATACAATTCAAATACGAAAAGAAGTCAGACCATGATACAAATATAGCGTGGTAGTTCCACTTCTTCTTCTTTGCCGCGATTGCCCTCATATCACTGTGTTGTGACATTTCCTTTTGAAACCGTGCTCCCATAACCGTACAAAATAAACGTCCCAAACAAGTTTTTTGCTTGTAGCACTACTTGCCTCTTTCTCATAATAGTACGAAGAGGAAATCATTTGAAATATTTTTTGACTGTGTGAAGTATGAGAAAAGTTCCTATGTAAGACTTACAGCATGGTATTGAACCAGCAACGGCTCAAGAACTTGCAAAAACTACTTCAGTTCTACATAACCGTTGCTCCTAACATGAACCCATCGGAAATATACATAATTTTTCCGCTTTTCGGTCCTAAACCATTGGTAGGGCAGGCAGCTTATCACTGGTACGAGGGCTTAGACGAACAGCACCCTTCTATGCGGCTGAGTGGCTTGCACGCGTGTATTGCACGGTATTTGAACAGAGCCATGGTGGGAAGTAACGGTAGCCTTACTACAGATAAGGCGCTGCTGTCACGAAGTGATTGATAAGCTAAAGGAAGATAACAAAGTGACTTCGTTTTAAATGGACTTCGTTTTACCAATTAATTATAAAAGGTGCAAGCACTGCGACTCCGATTGTCATCAAGAAGATGGCCGACAAAGTACATTCTTCAGTTTCTGACTGTGGTGTTCCTGCCTGGCTGAGCGATTGTCGCAGTCGTCCTCAGCCAACCGTATTTTTCTTTCCAAAAAAAAAAAATATTTTAAATGAATTTATATTGATTTGTATGTACCTTTACTTATAAGTATTTACTCAATACGCTACATAGATACAAATATGTACGTTGAGCCCTATATACATTATTGTTTGATGTATGTCTATGATATGTAGGACTAATGAATCATTATTATATCCATGAATTATATTTATATTTATATCCACGATAGTATAACAGTTCACACCTCGCCACTCTGGCAACCCCATCCGTGAGTTGACAGATCAGGTTTGTGTGTACATACATATTTATCGTTTGACACTTGTTATTATTATCATTCGAATTGTTTACCCACCGCAGCTGTGCCTCTTTTAATCTAAATTTAAAATTTGATAAATTGTGAAACACTCTCAAATCAAAAAATTATCATGTAATTGCAAGTGACTCATAGATTACATATTTATAAGTGCAAAGTGAAATAAATTAATTAGTTAAACTAATAAGCGAAGTCAACCTTGTTTTACTTAACTCAACCTCGCATCAATAGCGTACAATAAGACCATCAGAAACAGATTAGGTCAGTTCAACCTAGAAAATCGTGACCGATATTGGGATTTTGCCGCCTACCGTTGCAGTTGAGCAGATTGAGTACGGCCACCGCCGCTTGGTAGAAGGATAGTTATAGAGATTATAGAGATATTGCTATCCATTCGCCACCATAACGTTACCACCATCACATCACCGCCTCACCGCGGCATCCGCAGCATCCACATCAAAACCAAAAAGGTAACCTCATACTATCATACCTTAAACACTGACTATTCGCAGATATCTAATGAAACTTGTTGATCTGAAGAAAGGAAGCTGCTTAATGTCAAGGTAAGAATATTGCGGGATGAACCAAATAATTTCTACCGCTATTCGACTCAGGAGATGCCATGGAAATAAGCTGAATACTACAAGAACCTTGAAATCGTTAAAGTGAGTTTTTGGAAGCTTTCCAAGGTAAGCGCTGATTCTAATATGTGGTGCGGTACGAGAACGCGTGAAAATGTTTCAGCGTCAGAACAGTAACAAAGATCGACACATGTTTGAAAGGTGCTTTGCATTATTCCTAGTCTCTGAATATCCAAGCTTTCCTCCAAAGCTTTATATTTGTAGATGGCTCAATACTAGGATCACCTAGACTTCAGATAATATTCTTGTTATATTGAATAATTTTTCTAACCCTACGGTTAATATACTGGTGCCAACATTGGTTGACTGTGATTGATCCTATAGGTAATAGTTGGATTTTTATTGCAGCGTATGTATATTATGAGCTTGTGGCTCTAAACTCAAACTTTATACTAAAATTTCAACACACTAACTAGATATGGGCGGAATTTTAGATATGCATCCGCCTTTTTAGATGTCCATACAGCAGCAAGTCTATCTCATCGTTGCGGTTACGGTGTGGGGACGGCATTGGCGATAGCGGCAAACCTGTTTGTGGCAACATGCGACGCGTCGGTACTTTTGGTTTTGCTTTATTAGCACGCCAAGCTAATTTATCTTCTGCCAGGTTGGGTGCATGATTTTTATTGCATGGCATTGCATTTCATTTGGGTTGGACTTTTATTCTACAAAACTTTTCATAGAGGCGTTTTTCTTTCTCTCATTCATATTATTTTACTGAAAGCAATTGAATTCGTTTCATGTGCGACCTTTTCAAATATTTCTTTTTTTTAGTTCTATTCACTTTGTATACCAATTGGACTATGAGTTCAACCACCCGAAAGATTGCTGGGAAAATACTTTGTAAAAAATTGTCCTAAAGCCATCCTTCTAAGTTTAGTGTTGTATTGAGTGTATAATAAATACATTTCAATAAATGTAGGAATACATTTTGAAAAGAGTGCGCTTTCGTAAAGCAAAGAGTGAAAGGTTGGTTTTGATTAGTTCGCTATATAAAGGTGAATAAGTTTCGAAAAGAACACAACAGGCTCCTTGCTCAGAAAAATTTGAAAGTAGACTTTTAACAGTTATCGTTATTCAAATTTAGGCTATTGGATCAAAACAAACAATTTCCTCTGCAGAAGCTGTCAGGACAAAATAAAGTAGTTACTGTCGTCCTAGAAAGAACCGGGGAATTCGCGCCTTGGCAGACACGTCGCGTGAAAGTCCTATCTCGGGCAAAAAAAAAATCACTTTTGACAAGTCTCTCATCATGGCGTGGTGACATAGGGTCAACCACCAAAACGTCAATTGATGTTATGACTTATGAAATGATCACATGGTCAAATTTCAAATGCTAGGAATGTGAACGATATTGACATTATAATGGTTCTTCTTTTCAGATAACATAAATGGGCTCCAAAGAAATAGTATTCGGCAGATATTTTAATATATTGTGGATTGAAATCAGTGAGATGCCGGATTAAAAAGAGGACCGGTCAAATTTTTTTTGAAATAAGATTAGCTGTTTCAAATAAAGCCTAAGAAAAATTCGGAATGAATTCCTATATTTTGGTTTTATTCAGGTGATAATCGGATCAATAAGAACCATTTCAACTTAACTTCTTATTAATCCTACGGAGTCTACGTCTTAAATATACTGAGGGGCCATTCAGACAGATTTTAACTTTAAAGTCAATTGACCTTGGCCATAAGGTTATAAATAAAAATTAAATAAGGCGAAGTGTATTATGTCCTCTTTGTGTCCTCATAAGGTCAATTGGCTTACGGGCGTTGACTTTTGTTACGCCACCCTCATTAGGAGAATCATGTGGTTGAGGACTTGATCTCCCTTGGTGCTCTAAAATGGCTGCCACTACAGCAGAAAAGGGAAAACTAATGTGCCCTGTTACGCAGCGGCCAAAATCGCCTAGACGGCTAAGATCCCATTTTTTTGGGTGTCAGCTGTACGTATTGAGAGAGAAGGAAGACTGCTCAGAAGACAGATCAAAGATTACTCTCAGCAAGCAGGGGCGAGAACCAAGTGGGAGAAAGCACATGCTGTCTGTTTCGTCAGCAGCTTTTCGACGGAAAACTTTCCCTGAGTCGTTGCGGGAACTTTATTTACTGCACAAAGGCGTATACGTTTCTTGGCTGCCACAAGGTAGTAGTCGATATTTGGGCGACGTAGAGTGCACACAGAGAGGACACTGGAGCTATGCCTGCCGTCGATCACAACGTGATCGATTTAGTTTCGTGTTCTTCGATCAGGAGACGGCCAAGTAGCCTGGTGTTACTTTTTATGCTGGAACCGTGTACTGCAAATGACCATTTTTCTAGCCACGGAGAAGTCACTCAGCCCCAAGCCGTTGGAAAGTCTTACATTACGGAGGCTTAATTTTCGAATTCAAGAGCCAAACACCTCTTCCCTCCCTTGTGTTAAAGTCACCCATTATGATTTGAATATCTTGACGGGGACAGCGAGTGTAGGTTTTACGTGAGTACCTGTCTTAGAAAACCTAACCTCACGCATGCACCAAGTAAACGAGTCAAAGCAGGTTTGACCAGCCCGCAAGGCTCGCTTACCTTGGTACCAATCGATAATGTGAGTAGACACATCATCACCTTGGTGGGGTTGGAGGCCAATCTAATACCTATTCTATTCTATGGGTCATGGCACCCGGTTGCAATGCAACTCCACATTCGAGCTAACCAACTCTTACCGCATTCGGATATCAACCACAGCAACCACGATGCTCCCAAAAGGGGCCTACCGCAACGAACAGAAACGGAACGAGCTCCGCGGGCTACCTGTTGCCCGTGGTACCACTTTAAAGTCTTGGTATGACTTTCGCAGCCGAAGCCACTTCCGGTTAAGTATCCATCCACCTACTCCGGACTGGCCGCCTGTCTTGACGGGGACAGTGAACTTATTGCTTTTCAAGTTTTTTATAGAAGGGTCCTTATACTTTTCGTCTGCATTGAAAAACTTTGCCTTAATGCAGATCGCGACGACACGCTCGTTCACCACCTTGGCTTTGGATTGCGCGTTTTTTCGTATGGACACTTAAATAGACGTCGTAAGGCCCTACCGTTGTTTTGTCTTGCCCCGTCCATTGTGCTTCCTGTACGGCGATGATGTCGGTGTGTGCCTTGACGAGTATATGAACCAACCCGGCGCAAATTATCTCGATAACATTGCTGAGGTAAGGAAAAATAAATATTTTCTTCTTATTAAGAAATACATGGTTTAATAGAGATAAAGTAGGAAATATATGCTTTGGTATATATACGTGACCCATAAGGCACCTACTTAGGGCATCAACAGAGTGTGACCTAATGGTGTTCTAAAACACAAAGATCTATATCCAACAAAGTTGGTACCAATGGAGCTATTTTGGGTGTTCAAGGCAACCAGCCATGGTGATGTAGGAGGCCTTCCCTCCACTTCTTCCACTTCTAGGTATATGGGCCCTGGGTAGCGTTCCGATTATATTATGCATTTTCGCTGTTAACTTTATATACTTTGTGACTTCAATAGTTTATGTCATGATGCAAAAAAGAAGGTAATTCCACTGAAAATTTTTTGACGTATTTGGGGATTTTTGAAGTTTCATAATGTTTGTTGTTTTGCCAGAAGCGTTGCCATACCGTTACTGTTTAAGGCGAAATTTTTCGAGATGGAAATTTCCTTTAGGATGAAAACGCAATGGTCATCTGAGACAATAATAATATGCTTTAGCACGATTTATGTGCATATATATCGATTGAGAATTGAGTAAAACATGCAATTTTATTGAAAAATAGTGCATAATGACTAATATATTGGTTAATGACTCATATATTTATGGCAACTTGACCCCTAGAAAGAAAAAAATACACCAAAAATCCTGTTGTTCTAGTACGGTCCTATTATCATGCCCCTACAGTGGATATTTCTCAAGGCATGTTGAGAAAAAGTGTACCTTCAAAGTCTGCATAACTATGTCAATGCTGAAAGGGCACAGAAAATGTATAGGCGGGGCTGCCCCCTGGTGACCCCTGGTACAGCGGGCAAAAACATTCTCATAACTAGTGGCTAACCTGCAGAGCTACAGGGTAATATTCTCCCTAAAAAATGGTTGAACAATTCCCTCCTAAAGCGCAGCGCTGGAATTATACGACAAAGAAAAAAATAAAAAATGAGGACTTGTGGCCAATTTATCAAGAAACTGCGGTCTCGGTTTATAAGGACCTCCCTTGAGCAAGCAATTGACAAAACGTGTATTTTTTGTCAAAATGTTCTGAGCGTACGGACATTTAAAAAGCTATATTCCCTTGCTTTGCATACTTCCATCCATGTTTCTTCCACCAAAACAATTTTCGGGAGCTCGAAAAACTTATTAAAAACCTTCTTTCCTAGGATGATATTTCGTGTTAAAATATTTCCAAGGAATTGGCCTCATTTGTTTCTGCCTTTTTTATTTAAAATAACTATGAAAATAATTTAGTCGTATTCGTTAATATGAAATCCATCAAAATTAGAAAAATTCGTATCATTTTTCACTCTGCTAACTTATTTTTGGTGAAATTGTCATTGTCCCCGCAAAAGTCAAGGGCTAACGTCACACAAAAGGAACTACCGCCATTTTTTGTATCATGGTTTATGTTCAATAATTTTATTTTCATTATTTTGATTTTTCAAATATCAAAAATTTTCATTCTGTTAAAAATATTTATCAAATACTAGCAGACCTGGCAGACGTTGTTCTGCCCTAAATTTGGCCTATCTGCATTTTTTAATAAGCATTTCCGTCTAACTTTGCCCTCCCCCACCCCTCTTCACTTTTTCCTGATCCTCTTATTCACTCCTCCTTCCGTCTTTTTCGCTTCATCTATCTCCATATTCGCCTTATTCTATTTCTTTCTCAGTATCCTTCTACTTCTCTCTTTTCTCTTCTCTCACCTTCTTCTCATTCTACTTCATCCCTTATTGCCTGTCCCAAAGGGTGGTATATATTTTGTTCCAGTCCCAGTCCCACTCCGAGTCTCAGTCCCGGTCCTAGTTCTAATCCCAAACCCAGTCCGTCTCTGGTTATCTTCCCGGAAAAAAGGATCGTAAATACTAATATAGGAAAATTTATATACCAAATTTTCGAATTTTGAAGTTTTTCTAAAAAAAAATCATAACTCAAGAATGGCTAAACCGATTTGGGTTTCAAAATCAACTAACCATCATCTCTCCTTTCTGTATCTTTCCTAAAAATTTCATGGCAATCTTTCTATCCGTTCTCGAGTTATAGAGTGACTATCAAAATGTACACTTCTTTTTATATATATAGATAAAATCTGCAGTTAGGCGTTTCTCAATAAAAAGTTTTTATAAAATACTAGCTGACCCGACAGACGTTGTTCTGTCATTGTACTCTTTTGTAGTTCTTTAAACATTTTTCATACCTTCCGAGCATGGAACTGATAACTTTACTTTTCCAGTACCTTGCACGCCTGTTGTGGTTTACAGCCGTTAAGTTGAACTTACTGTAATTTGAATGAAATACTTTTAATTAAAAAAAAAAAAAAAAAATATTGAAATCGGTGTAGCCGTTTTTCAGTTTTGAACGACCTAACGCATATAGATTACAAAAGTCTTGTGGAATTCTCAAAGGTTGGCATCGGAAAAATTTAATTTATGTTGCATATACGAAAGGGTTATATATATAGGGCGACATCAGACAAAATTGTTTCCATCCCCACTGATTCATATACTGGTGCGTAAAACAACCAAAGCTGCATGAATAATAAGAACCAAACTCGCACTATTAGCTAAAATATTGATAAATTGAAGATTTTCCAAATTTTTTTTTTGCTGTAAATGAACAGTCAATCCGATCGAAATAAAGGAAAGAAAAAAATTTTGAAATCGGTCAAACCTTTTTTGAGTAATAGCTAAAATATTTTTTTATTGAAATTTTTAAATAATTTTTTTGTCGTAAATGATCCCTTAATCAGATCGAAAATAATAGAAAAAATATTATTGAAATCGGTGTAGCCGTTTTTCAGTTTTGAACGACATAACGCACACAAATTCATTTATATATATATAGATAATACTAGTTTCAACCAATACATTGGATTTAATAATACTGGTTTCAACCACTACAACCCGGTTGCTCGGCAACTCCACTGCGAGTTCTGAGCTTTTCTCAGTATTACCCTCTCATCTGATGAAGTTAATAATAAGTATGATTTATGTGTGTATCTATCACAATGAAGGGATGTGACCAATCTGTTCTGCACAGTGGGTGCAACAATAGGGGGATACGCTTTATTTTGCAAACTTAACTTAAGGCCAAAGTTTTCGATGCCATCAGCATATGATTGCAATTGTACCTTCACAAAATGCGTGGTAGATTTAGCACATCATGGATATCAGAGCGAGAGTGGACTTACTTAGAGTGAGGCCGAGCGATTCAGCTCCATTAAGTATGTTAAATATAGACTTGAATATTTTCTCACAAAACGCTAGATAAAACTTTGTACCTTATTTCGTGATGATAGCGTGCTCCGTCTACCACACCGAAGATCCTGGGTTCACGCCCTGGGCATAGCAACATAAAAATTTTAGAAACAAGTTTTTTCAATTGAAGAACATTTTTCTAAGCGGGGTCCCCCTCGGCAGTGTTTGGCAAGCACTCCGAGTATATTTATGCTATGATAAGCTCTCAGTGAAAATCCATATGCCGTTCGGAGACGGCATAAAACAAATAGAGGAAGAGAGACTCGGCTTAAATCTCTTCGGAGGTTATGGCGCCTTTCATTTAAGTGTGGTTCGTTGCATTGCCTTCCTTATAGGTAAGGCAGATCGCACTTAAAATCCAATACGGGACATGCGCTCGTCCGGCCAGTTGATGTTTGTTAACTCTTTACCATCTCTTCACAGGCGTATATTAACAGCTCGAAGATACGCTCTATACGTTAGCTACCAGGTTGCAGAATTTTTCCAGGTGTCAAACAATTCATAATTCGTAAAATTTTTGGGAATTATTTCTATCAGTCAGTATCTGAAGCTACTTTGCCCTGCGCATGAGGCCTCATGTTTTATTCTTCTAGTTGGGCGTCTTGACTTCTTCTTTGCGGCAAGATAAGGCTCTCATGCAGCGATCATTGATGCGGCCATAAGCACCGAGGCTCTTAATGTGGCATATTTTCTTCGAGGGCGCGATATTGCTTACCGTATCAACAATTTTTCCAGATTCACGGCAATCATTTGGTTTCCGCAGTAGAGGCACTTAGTAAGAGGTAATTATGCACCCACTGCTCGGTCACGTCGTCAAGTCGAAGATTGCTCTCAATGAGCTAGTGTGGCAGCTGATTGCATTAACCATCAGCCTTCTTTCTCGTGAGCAACTTTTAGCTGGTAAAATTTTCTTGGATCGCAGCGTTCACTCTCTTCCCAGCATAGCACGCTGTGCACACCTAGGCTGCCACAAGTTTATGCTACCACAAGAATGCTGACATCCAGAACAGTGGTGCAAAGACTGCTTTCTTCGATCATGAGTGAACCAAGTAGCTTGGTGAACCTTTGCTAAAACCTGGTACGTGGAATGGCAACATTCTGAGAGACTGCAAGTTCAATAAATCCCAAATCTTTGGTTAGTGGTACATAAAAGACGCAAAATTTTCCGAATGCAGGCCCGAAGACCTCCTCCTTAATCACCTTGGCATTGTGGTCGTCAAGAATACTTTCGATTTCTTTTCGTGCAGAAAAACCCCTTTCTTTATAACCTTACTCCTAAACAAATACATGCGCACTTACATATTAACTACAATTTTATCAATTACGAAGGACCTTTTGATTATAGTGGTATTAAATTCCTCAAACGACAAACATGCTACGCGTATCAGTACACTAACAATTTTCTGTAGAGGTACAAATGCTAAATACATAAAAACCAAATATTCTCACAACTTTGTCCTGTGCATACAACTACTGATTTTGACCAAACTGTGGCCTAACTAAGTGACGATGTCTATCAATGTGGCATGGCTACTAATACATTGTTGATCTGGCGTCCCTGGTAAACAAAACTGAGACAAGTTGGGGAATTTTATCCTATTGTGAATAAACAATAACGTCGGCCTATGAAATGGAAAAATTGACTTGAGAGTTGTCAGCGATGACAAACATCCCACGATGCGTTGGTTATATGTTTGTATGTATGAGTGTATGTTTATTGGGGAGATTCGACACATTCTAAGTAAAATTGCATGTTAAACATTAGATTTCTTTATGGAGATTCAAAAAATTTAAATTCAGTTTCTCGTTTTCTAAGGGTAAGGTGAAATGTAGAGGGATTGGTGTTCTGAATACCTTAAGAAGACTCAATTTAATAGAATTTAAGCCGAAACCAATGTGCGACATCGCTAAACAGCTTTCAACTTGGAGCACCGTAGCCTTATTGATTACGGGTACTAGGAAATAAAAAAGTTATATTAACATTCTTTTTAGTTTTCATTGCAAAATCTTTACATTAACCCCGTAGGCGTGACTAGAAAAAACTACCACCTAAACTACCACCCTAATATGCATTTACATACCTACATATATATTCAAAGTTACATATCGGCTTATGTGCGCTTCCTCGAACGTCATATAGCCAATAGTGGAACATTGTTGATTCTATGGAAGTTACTTTATTGTTTCAGTATCACATTGGACGTTTTAGATATTTATTAGATACGACCATTTCAACGCAAAACAAGCACCTAATAGCCTTTGGCATTTCGAGCTTGCTGTCAAGTTCTTCTCAAAAGGTTGAATGCCCAAAATCGTTTAAGTTGTTGTGGCATTACAAAGCAATTTGGTTATAAGGTCACATTTCTACCAGGCTACCATTAGCATATTAAGTATACCTTGACTTTGATCTTTAGTATCGAAAAACTTGTTAAGTTATCCAAAAAGTTGCGTATCCCAAAAAGTTCTACTCATTTTGACTGGGCTCGTGTAAATTGGCGGAGAGAATAACGTCTCCACGACAGTGTGCGCATATCCTACAAGGACTGCCGTCGCAAATGATGGGTCATTATGAACTACTGCACTTCATTAATTACAATGGGTTGAAGATAATATAGTGTAACGAATTTTAGGGAAATTCCGGTTATTCCAAATCTTCTGTTAATGTTCGAATCGCTAAACTTTTGAATAAATAACTCCAATTATTGAATAATGGAGAAATGGCCTTTATTAGACTACCTTGAAGTACTTCACAATAACACTTAACTTCACAACTGTTAGCGTGCTTAAATCAAACTGATCACAGATTACTCAGCTTTAGCTGCTTTTATACTCTGTGCCCAAATGTCTAGACGTTTCTTCTGCTAGAATTTTCTACTTGGTTACCAGCTATAAACTTACCAGCTATAAACTACAGATGCACGTTTATAGCCTCCCGCATAGCCATATGCGCGTGTATATGTGTGTAATACTTCCACCGATGATTGCATACTTTTGTGAGTATCTCAGATGTATGCATGTGAATTTTTAGTTTATAGTCTCTCACATAGCCATATGCGTATGTATATGTGAGAACTACTTCGCTGATTATTGCATACTTTTGTGAGTATCTCTCTGCTGCTTGTATGTACATATGTGTATACATAATGATTGATTTGTTTATGTAGATACAAGTGACTGCTTAGTATCGGCTTAGAGATGATATTATCCCTTAGTGTTGCTAATATTCGTCACAATAGGATATTTTGCGTCTACAAGTATGTCCAAAACTAAATATAGACCTATTTGGGTGGGTTATTCCGAGGTAAAACACTTGTAATCATGATAAGAGATGACATAGTGGTGTCAAAGACGAGGACGAGCTGTGGTAAAGAGAGGGGAAAAGGAAAGACAATGCAAACGGCAAAGAAACAGGAAAGGACGAGTATTACGAACATAGCAGGGAATGGTTATAGAAGCGGATAGCGGGAAGGCGTACGGAGGGAGAGAGCAGTGGAAGATGGAAAGTAAGTAACAGGGGAGTACGAAAGGAATAATAAAGAAAGGATGAGAGGGAAAGACCACT
Organism: Eurosta solidaginis; assembly: GCF_040869045.1. Lineage (NCBI taxonomy): Eukaryota > Metazoa > Arthropoda > Insecta > Diptera > Tephritidae > Eurosta > Eurosta solidaginis. The sequence goes on from NW_027136905.1 coordinate 739,161, forward strand.
AAGGGCGGTTGGTAGGTTACAGAAGAATGATAGGACTAAAAGAAAATAAAACGATGGAAACGAGGACCCAAGCTGATGGCAGAGAAAAAAGGAGACAAAAAAGGAATGTGTGAAGAATTAGTATAAAAGGAAGTTTTAACCTACGAGTGTAGGAAGAGGCAGATGGGATGGAAAATTTGGTAAATAAGAAATATTAAGAAATGTCTAATTGCTAACTCCAGGCTGTCAGGCCTCGATGCACTGCGACCTTTATTTAGATTAATTGTGCTGTACCTTTAAACCTATTATGTGAAGGCTTTTAATGTATACAAGATCTTCTTCAGGCTTCGTATATTCATAATACGAAGGCATTAAGAGTCACGCCACCTAAATGCGGGAGTATTTGCTTTGCCAGAGCAATGTATTCACAGTTCACAAAAGCGGCAGCTTTGTGCATCGGATAGATTTACTTTACTAAGGTAATATCGTAGACTATAGTCTTCGTAGATATTATCTAACGCAAGCTTATATTGCATTTAATTCTGCCTGAAAAATAGTGGGGTAACATCCCATCGCTATCGATTTCTTGAAGCTCGGCCAATAGGTGTCAGCCTTCTTTTCTCTATTTTGAAATTTTGATCTACCTGTGAACCAAATATCTGGGTCAGGCTCAGCTCTGAGCCAGGATGTCCTTTGAATTTTTTTTATTATTTTGATATACCCTGTCATGTTTCCGCTTTTTAGCTCAGAGATATTTTAAAGTCTAAAGGCCGTTTTCTCATGAGATTTTTAAACTTTAACTCCACTATAAACACAAATTTTCTTCGCAAAACATATTTTTATCGGACCGATAAACCTTAAAGCATTCGATGAGAGAACGGACCTTACTGTAGTGAGTTTTGCCTCGTTATCTATTAGCATAGGGAAAGCGCATCAGCAGGGGACCCGTTATTGCAATACAAACTAGTCGATTCAGTCTTCGCCCACCAAACTGAGCGAACATAGGTGACAATTGGCTGCACAACAGTATTAAATGTCAAGTAAAACATTTTGGGGGAAAGAGTTTATATTAGAGCATGGATCTTCAAAAATTTAAAGCGATTGCCTTTTCGCATACGGAGTGTGAGCACAATTGTGTGTAATGAAGTGAAACTGGATTTACTAGTAAAAAAAACTACACCAACCAGAGACGATGAAAGCAGCCCTGCAGCTGCTTCTCAAAGGGATACAAATATTTTATTTCCAATGTGGCTTTGGAAGTCTATTAAAATTCGATAATACCTGTTCTAAAGAATTAAAAAAGCATCAAGGGCTTCGAAGTAAAGGTTCTATATTCTACAAAAATTCAGTCTTCCTAATTAAACTTCTTTTAAGTGCATTCAATTATCAAAATAGCATGTACTTAATGGGATTCACCAACACCTCAATATCAAACAAATCTGCCAAACGGCTACATACGTATGCGATTAATATTACACCGTCACAAAAACGATTTGTCATATCATCAGTGTTGGCTCAAAATCTAGTTACAAGCCGTTGAAGGGCACACAATAGCAAATTTACATTGTCGACCCACAGAGCTTAATACAAGCCTATAATATCATACGTGAAAGGTTATTTGCATTGGTTTAGTAATGTTGGCCTACATAGTTCGCTCAAAGGACTAAGAAGCGAGCGGTTTAATAACTACACTGTATACATAGCTTGTCAAAATATTGCATGTCAGACAAAACAATCAAGCGCTCTATCAGCTAACAAACCTGGTTCATCATATGGGGACACGTGCGTTAATATAAACACAGGCAACAATGTGGCGATGCTAAATTAATTTTGTGCGTGTAGTATATCTACTAACGTATCCATTGAATTTCTAGTTCGTGCTTACAAAAATATACAAAGCATGTCAGCGAGTTTAGTCCTTCAAATGGGGACAGCGTACGACCCGAACTACGCTTGTGTTCTGTTGCAGAAAAATTTCCGAAAAAGTACAGGAATTCATAATTTATGATAGGACATACACGTGTATATATATATGTAGCCCCTACTAAAATCGGTAGTACTTAATGCACTAATGTAAACAGTACTTCATAAGTGACAAAGAGTTGAAAGCAAGGAATAAACCATATAGCTCCAGCCTTACCTTACCTATACAAGGCATCTCTACTGCCTATTCGTACTAAAACCAGGAAACCACAGCAAATACCCTCCTTGTTGTTGTTGTTGTTGTAGCGCTAAATACCCTCGTCGTATGGACCAGTCAGACTCAAGTCGCTTCTCCTGAAGGATATGGAGAAAATTTTTCCTGTGTAGTAGGCAAATAGTCTATCAGTCAGGAAATCCACGCAGACTATTATTAATAGCTTCACACAAAAAAAATTTAAAGTTCATTGAGAGCGAGCAGTGTAGGCTCAACGGTTTGTCTCATTGCAGCGGATTAAATTGAAAGTCAAGAAGCTCGCAAGTATTACGAGTATTTCGAGATTCATATTAATAGATAATTGTCACGTACACCTGTTAGAAGGTGAATCCGCCCCTTTACGCAATCAAGGTGGAATGTCCCACAGCTAGCTCAGGGCATTAGGTCGGTGCCCTTAATGCTAGTCCACCTTAATGCGGGGCGTATGTCACAATCATCATCATACTTACATCCTTGCACCTCCCTCGTAGAAAGCCAACCCAGCCTTGGACCGCTCGATAATTTCGTCGGGCAGCGAGTCCCCTTTTTCGAAGCTCCAAATGACCCTACTCACTTACCCTAATGTCATCTTCCCCCCTCCTCAAACAATTAAAATCAGCCAACCATTTTAATTTCTTTTCCAAATTCAACTCAACATTTTATTTAGATATCTTATCTATAATATAAAAATAAGTCGGGGTTTCCTTCCTGATGCTATAACTCTAGAACGCACGTACCGATTTCCATAATTTTGCATTCGTTGGAAAGGTCTCGGGCTCCATGAGGTTTATAGCAAGGAAAATTCAGGAGATATAGGCCAAAACGTGGACCCGGGTATACCTAGAATGTGTTTATAGAATATGGATATCAAATGAAACTGTTGATGAGTGCTTTAGTAGAGGGTAATTTTCATACCCCTGGGTGGCTAGGGTATCGAGATATAGGCCAAAACGTGGACCCGGGTACCCATAGAATGTGTTTATATGATGTGTGTTTTTTATGCCGCTGGGTGACTATGGTCTCGAAATATAGGCCAAAACGTGAATCCGGATACAACTAGAATGTGTTTTTACATTATGGGTATCAAATTGAAGCTGTTGATGTGTGCTTTAGTACAAAGTAAGTTTTATGCCGCTGGGTGACTAGGGTCTCGAAATATAGGCCAAAACATGGACCCAGATACCCCTAGAATGTGTGTGTATTATGGATATCAAACGAAAGCTGTTGCTGAGAGCTTTAAAGTAATTTTAATTGTGATATTCGATTTAGTCGCATCAACCTGGCAAAACTGACAAATATGCATGCGAAGCCGAAATAAAGACATGAATTAATTATACCCAAAGACCTACTTACATACGTCCTATTTGATTGGCCTGAAATTTGGTATATATATTTGCCTATATTAGTATTAATGGTGTTTTTTTCCGGGAAGTAGACCAGAGACGGGCTGAGATTAGGACTCGGACTGGGTCTGAGACTGAGGCTGAGACTCGGAGTGGGACTGGGACTGAGACTCGGATGGGACTGGAACATGCATACCACCCTCTGTGACTGGCAATAAGATATGAAGAAGAATGAGAAAAACTTGAGCGAAGAGAAAAGAGAGAAGGAGACTGAGAAAAAGATAGAATGAGACGAAGATGGAGATAGATGAAGCGAAAAATGCGGAGGGAGGGGTGAATACAAAGATTAGGAAAAAGTGTAGAGGGGCGAGGGCAGAGTTAGACGGAAAAAGCTTAGTAAAATATATGCAGATAGACCAAATTTAGGGCAGAACAACGTCTGCCGGGTCTGTTAGTGCTATACAAAAATTCAATAAAAAACGTTTTATGAAAAAAAAATCTAAATTTCTAACTTATTCCTATAAGAGACTATCAGGCCTGTTCTGGATTCCGAATCGTTTGGAAAGTTAAACCAGGCTGATTCCGAGTCGATTCTTTTTGGTGTTCTCAGTTCCGATTGAAACAAATCGATTCGAAGTCGATTTCGAATCGTTTTCATTTCTAGTCGATAATCAAGCGAAACAGCTGTTTTTATTTATTTTGGTTTTAGTTAAATTAAAATTGTGCAAAAATTTGAACAAAATGCTAGCACCAATGGTTTTCGGAAATGCAGAGGCAAGAAGACGTACAATTGTGCATAAAAATCGCAAAAATCCATCGATCGAAATTGAGAACACGTCGGTTTCCATTCGACCAGAATCGCTTTGTTTAGCTTGGAAAATTTTTGATAGGAATTTTCAAATTAAGATTTATTATACTAAATAAACAAATAGTCCAGCAAAAAAATAAATAAATATCATAAATCTTCCAAATAAAATGAATAATTTAATAAAACTTACTTGCAGGAAAAATAATGTAATAACCTGTGCTTTATAAGCTAATTACTTTCGATTCCAACTGCTCAGAGGCAAAACTTTTCAAATCGACCAAGTCTGGTCAGAATCGATATTCATAACATCAATGCATTTCGATTCCGAATAAATTGGTAGGAAGCGAAATCCAGAACAGGCCCGTATATGTATGTACGAATCAGAATTTTTACGAGTTTTTGATCAAGGCTTTAGTGCAAGTGCTGCACTGCATTATCTATATACGAACACTTTTTAAATACTCCAAAACTCCACAAATGCGCTGTTTGGTGTAGGCAGTCTTGCAGGATATACAGAGACATCCGAACGTAAATGCATATGAATTCGTCATATTTATGGTCATACTAACATAAATATTTACGAATCATAAAAAAGTCCTTAATTTGTTGGATTTCGCTTTCTCATGCTTGTTTGTTTTGCTGAGCGAATTTGCTTTTATTAGGTTTTGTTTTTGTTAAGATATTAAATATGTTTTTCTTTTGAAAGGGGGGAAAACATCTGTTTGGACAAGAATAGATATTACATTTTTTCATCAGTATTAAGAAGCTTCTGCGTTGCTAAATAATTTGACGGGTGACAAACTCATTTTGGTCAACATTAGAGTAAATTAAGTTATTGATACAGGGTCTTCTATAAGTAGAGAGCTGATGAAAGTTAGTATACTAAAGAAAATATAGCATTAGAAACAAATTTGTTTGGTTGAGTTGGTAACAAATTGTGCCACTTCGGGGGAAGCATTAAATAGTATAAATTATGAAACATTTTTGAGGGGGTTTCAGAATGATTTGTACTCGGTTAAAATTTTGAGCCTAAACCTGAAAGAAAACAAGTAAGGAAGGCTAAGTTCGGGTGTAACCGAACATTACATACTCAGTTGAGAGCTATGGAGACAAAATAAGGAAAATCACCATGTAGGAAAATGAACCTAGGGTAACCTTGGAATGTGGTTGTATGACATGTGTATCAAATGGAAGGTATTAAAGAGTATTTTAAGAGAGAGTAGGTCATAGTTCTATGGATGGACGCCATTTAGGAATATCGCCATAAAGGTGGACCAGGGCTGACTCTAGAATTTGTTTGTACGATATGGGTATCAAATGAAAGGTGTTACTGAGCATTTTAAGAGGGAGTGGGCCTTAGGTCTATCGGTGGACGCCCTTTCGAGATATCGCCATTAAGGTGGACCAGGGGTGACTCTAGAATATGTTTGTACGATATGGGTATCAAAGGAAAGCTGTTAATGAGTATTTTGAAAAGGAGTGATCCTTAGTCCATAGGTGGCCGCCGTTTCGAGATATCGCCATAAAGGTGGACCAGGGGTGTCTCTAGAATGTGTTTGTACGATATGGGAATCAAATGAAAGGTGTTACTGAGCATTTTAAGAGGGAGTGGGCATTAGGTCTATAGGTGGACGCCTTTTCGAGATATTGCCATTAGGGTGGGCCAGGGGTGACTCTAGAATGTTTGTACGATATGGGTATAAAACGAAAAGTGTTACTGAGCATTTTAAGAGGGAGTGGGCAATAGGTCTATAGGTGGACGCCTTTTCGAAATGTCGCCATTAGGGTGGGCCAGGGGTGACTCTAGAATGTGTTTGTATGATATGGGTATCAAATGAAAGATGGTAATGGGTATCTTAAAAGGGAGTAATCCTTAGTTCTATAGGTGGACGCCTTTTCGATATATCGCCATAAAGGTGGACCAAGGGTGACTCTAGAATGTTTGTACGATATGGGTATCAAACGAAAGGTGTTACTGAGCATTTTAAGAGGGAGTGGGCATTAGGTCTATAAGTGGACGCCTTTTCGAGATATCGTCATTAGGGTGGGCCAGGGGTGACTCTAGAATGTGTTTGTACGATATGGGTATCAAACGAAAGGTGTTACTGAGCATTTTAAGAGGGAGTGGGCATTAGGTCTATAGGTGGACGTCTTTTCGAGATATCGCCATTAGTGTGGGCCAGGGGTGACTCTATAATGTTTGTGCGATATGGGTATCAAACGAAAGGTGTTACTGAGCATTTTAAGAGGGAGTGGGCATTAGGTCTATAGGTGGACGCCTTTTCGAGATATCGCCATTAGGGTGGGCCAGGGGTGACTCTAGAATGTGTTTGTACGATATGGGTATCAAATGAAAGGTGGTAATGAGTATTTTAAAAGGGAGTAATCCTTAGTTCTATATGTGGACGCCTTTTCGAGATATCGCCATAAAGGTGGACCAAGGGTGACTCTAGAATGTTTGTACGATATGGGTATCAAACGAAAGGTGTTACTGAACATTTTAAGAGGGAGTGGGCATTAGGTCTATAGGTGGACGCCTTTTCGAGATATCGCCATAAAGGTGGACCAAGAGTGACTCTAGAATGTTTGTACGATATGGGTATCAAACGAAAGGTGTGACTGAGCATTTTAAGAGGGAGTGGGCATTAGGTCTATAGGTGGACGCCTTTTCGAGATATCGCCATTAGGGTGGGCCAGGGGGACTCTAGAATGTTTGTACGATATGGGTATCAAACGAAATGTGTTACTGAGCATTTTAAGAGGGAGTGGGCATTAGGTCTATAGGTGGCCTTTTCGAGACATCGCCAATAGGGTGGGCCAGGGGTGACTCTAGAATGTTTGCACGATATGGGTATCAAACGAAAGGTGTTACTGAGCATTTTAAGAGGGAGTGGACATTAGGTCTATAGGTGGACGCCTTTTCGAGATATCGCCATTAGGGTGGGCCAGAGGTGACTCTAGAATGTTTGTACGATATGGGTATCAAACGAAAGGTGTTACTGAGCATTTTAAGAGGGAGTGGGCATTAGGTCTATAGGTGGACGCCTTTTCGAGATATCGCCATTAGGGTGGGCCAGGGGTGACTCTAGAATGTGTTTGTACGATATGGATATCAAATTAAAGGTATTAATGACGGTTTTAAAAGCGAGTGGCCCTTAGATGTATATGTGAAGGTGTTCTCGCGATATCGACCAAAATGTGGACCAGGTGATCCAGAAAATCATCTGTCGGGTACTGCTAATTTATCTATATATGCAATACCACTAACAGTATTCCTGCCAAGATTCCAAGGGCTGTTGATTTTGCCTTGTAGAACTTTTTCATTTTCTTCTACTTAATATGGTAGGTGTCACACCCATTTTTCAAAATTTTTTCCAAAGTTATATTTTGCGTCAATAAACCAATCCAGTTACTATGTTTCATCCCTTTTTTCGTATTTGGTATAGAATTATGGCATTTTTTTCATTTTTCGTAATTTTCGATATCGATAAAGTGGGCGTGGTTATGGTCGGATTTCGGCTATTTTTTATACCGAGATAAAGTGAGTTCAGATAAGTAGGTGGGCTAAGTTTAGTAAAGATATATCGGTTTTTGCTCAAGTTATTGTGTTAACAGCCGAGCGGAAGGACAGACGGTGGACTGTGTATAAAAACTGGGCGTGGCTTCCACCGATTTCGGCCATTTTCACAGAGAACAGTTACCGTCATAGAATCTATGTACCTACCAAATTTGAGAAGGATTGGTAAATTTTTGTTCGACTTATGGCATTAAAAGTATTCTAGACAAACTAAATGAAAATGGGCGGAGCCACGCCCATTTTGAAATTTTCTTTTATTTTTATATTTTGTTGCATCATATCATTACAGGAGTTGAATTTTGACTTAATTTACTTATATACAGTAAAGATATTAAATTTTTTGTTAAAATTTGAATTTAAAAATTTTTTTTTTTAAAAAGTGGGCGTGTTCTTCATCCAATTTTGCTAATTTTTATTTAGCACATATACAGTAATAGTAGCAGCGTTCCTGCCAAATTTCATCATGATATCTTCAACGACTGCCAAATTACAGCTTGCAAAACTTTTAAATTACCTTCTTGTAAAAGTGGGCGGTGCCACGCCCATTGTCCAAAATCTTACTAATTTTCTATTCTGCGTCATAACGTCAACCCATCTGCCAAGTTTCATCGCTTTAATTGCCTTTGGCAATGAATTATCGCATTTTTTCGGTTTTTCGAAATTTTCGATATCGAAAAAGTGGGCGTGGTTATAGTCCGATATCGTTCATTTTAAATAGCGATCTGAGATGAGTGCCCAGGAATCTACATACCAAATTTCATCAAGATAGCTCAAAATTTACTCAAGTTATCGTGTTAACGGACGGACGGACGGACGGACGGACGGACGGACGGACGGACGGACGGACGGACGGACGGACATGGCTCAATCAAATTTTTTTTCGATCCTGATTATTTTGATATATGGAAGTCTATATCTATCTCGATTCCTTTATATATGTACAACCAACCGTTATCCAATCAAACTTAATATACTCTGTGAGCTCTGCTCAACTGAGTATAATTATTGGGTCTACCACGTTATCCCAAAAATCAAAATCCCCAAAAAAAAAATCCCCAAAGTAAAAATCCCCAAAATCAAAATCCCCAAACCCATAATCCCCAACACAAAATTCCCATTTTATGTGTGAAATAAATTCAAATTAGGTGTAAAATCGCCGCGACCAAAAAAGGCTAATAATCCATACCAACTTTCTGCATAGACGGCCTTCGGCCGCGCTTATAAAAGATAACCCTGGGCTACGCCATGCCAAGTCCGGGTGTGTGGTATAACCGTGGCTACCGCCACGGTGATGTCCTTCTGCGTAGTACACCCTTCTATTAGCTTGTTCGAATTAGAGCGACTAGCAGTCCTATATATGGATAAGTAAAAATATGTATTGCCAAAACGTGAATATATAAATATGAATGAAAGAGGAAAGAGATATTGCTATTTTTTACACGGTCATGATGTTTATCATAGCACTGGGATTTTGTGTTTGGGGATTTTTTCTTTGGGGATTTTGATTTTTGGGATTTTTACTTTGGGGATTTTGATTTTGGGGATTACTTATTTGGGGACCTTTTTTCCTTGGGGATTTTGTGTTTGGGGATTTTTTTTCGGGGATTTTGTGGCACTCCCAAAATTATTATTGAAGTGCTGTAACAAAATCTTTTGTGACTCCGATATGATGAAAGTTATGACCTATATACATATGTATATGCCAAGAATGTCGAGCAAACAAAGCAACTAAAGAACAACTAAAAAATAAAAAAAAATGTAAGGCGCGATAACCTCCGAAGAGATCTAAGGCCGAGCTTCTCTTCCAATTTGCGTCGTGCTCCTCTTGATTTTCCCTACAAATTGACCGGATGGGACCTACATGTTTTATGCCGACTCCGAACGGCTAAAGAACAACTATTCATATTTTATTTTGAAAAAATTTTCTCTCATATTCAATTTGAATAAAATTATAGCTTTAATATGTCTTGCTGTTTCCGTTTTGATTTTGCATGTAGCACCACGCACACACACAGCGACGCTGACCTGATCAAAATGCTTCTTCTTGTTCGTTTTTTTTTGTGGGTGCTATTTGGCACTGTTGTCTTTTATAGGTCCAAAAAAGTGTAGTAACCGCTAAGGAAAACTCGGTAAAAATGTAATAGCAAAATTACAAAGAAATACCCTTATTTATTTTCAAACGAGCACTTAATTACATCTCTCTTTAAAATCCATATGTTTTGGACAATTTTATTTAACAAATTGTGATACTTTATTACCGGGGACGATTGCTAAAACACAACCAAAACGGTCGGGGTTTTTGCCTCGCTTCCAATAATTCTAATACTCTTTCGCCTTTGTATTATTGATACCTGGACAAAACGCGTCTTTTTATATCTCTTTCCACATTTTTGGACGGGTTATTGCAGTCGACCTCTGTTTCAAACTGTTTTTCGCGGAGAACTTTTGAACGGGTAGAAAAATTTAGCGCCCGTGTTTGTATTCTTAATGCTAGAATAACTATGCGTCCTAAGATACCCCAATTGAAGACTTTTGTATAATTTTCTGCAGGACACATATAGGTACACTTTAAATTTCCTACTAAATTTGTTCCAAAAAATTTACCACCACAGCAACCCATATCTTATATTCCGCTCCTTTTTTTGTTTCCCTGCGAGAAAGGAATTGTTTCCTTCTCACACATATCCTACTTGTAAACCTGTACTATGTTGGCATGGACGCTTCTATCTAATCAACTCCGTAAAGATCGGCGTTTTAACAATATCAGTATTTCGATAAGTAAGTAAGTATTTCGAGCAAGACTGCCTCCGTGGTATCCCCTTGTTGGCCTGAAGAGCCTATCTTTAATTAGACCTGATGTCCGTATGCCCCACGTTTATGGGTTTCCTCCAAAATTATTGTTTTTCATACAATGGTGCTTCCACATTTTTATTGCCATGTCAAAAATGCGCCCCGATCTAGCCAATCTAATTCTTTATATGAACCGCATAAATGACTCATCAAATTATGAGCACTTTATAACCCTATTCGGAATCATATCGGACTCTTATTTAGGCTCATATAGCATAGCTTATAGCAAGCAATCTGCCATCAGCCCTTGATTTTGTGTAATAAATAAAAACATATTCCAGGGACAGGCTTATACTATGTTCAAACAGAAAAATAAATTGAGGAAATTTCGATTTGAATTGAGTGCTGTTCATACAACTCGATTTAGCTTACACAATAGTAATTTGATAGCTAGTTGGCTCATCTCTACAGCAAGAACATACCTTTGTTCAGACTGTTAAAATGAACACGCACATTATTAGGCGAATGAAATGGAATGAAAACATAAAACTTTGAAATTTTTGTGTGTTGTAAGAAAATGTGTTCAATGGTTTGGTTTCATTTTGATTTTGCCATCTCCTTTTGACAATCCCTACTCCAGTGAAATGAAAGACATAAAATCAGCTGATGAGATGAGCCAACCATATAGTTCAGCCATGCGTAACTGACGTTTAAATATACTCAATAAACACACTTTACAATGTTGCATTTGCAGTTTGAAACAATTTATTACGCAATTTTTTTAAATTGGCAATTTATTATTACAATTTATTATATGACAAATTGCGTAATAAATTGCCCAAATAGTATAAATTGCCAATTTGGTGTGTGTTTGAACCTAGTATTAGTAATTTCTTGAAATTAATATTCAAAACTTTTTCTGCTTTTTGAATACGCAGGAATGAAAACAAAATCGTTTTCTAAGGAAGCTAGGGCAAGTGCTTATTTGATATTTAATTTTTTTTCTATAGCAATTTTTGTTTTGAAGCCGATACTTATTTTAAATTCTTTTGCTACGTTGAGGTGTGCCATAAGTAGTTTAAATATATTGCCATTGGAAATGAATAGGAGGAGTGATTCGAAAATCGGCGAAACTTCCTTGGAATGTTGGTTTATTACTATCTACAGAGACAGGTTGAGATCGAGCTCAACGAGACAAGATTCTGGGTAATATCATAAGTAGAAGAGGAAGTCGTAAAGTATTTTAGAAATAAAAACTAATAATAATATAAGCTTGATCTACTAGCCAATAGGGATAATTTAGGTATTTCCAAATAAATTTTCAAGCCAGTGGCGACTTAGTAACAAAGGTTACTTATATTTTGGAGAAAACACGTGACTTCACTGTTAAGCGAAGCAGGGATGAAGCACCTAGGGAAGATGCCAATGTTCCTGCCATTTTTGTCAGCAACTGCTACCTTTGACTTTGGAATTGTGTTTCGAAGCCAAGTTTTTCTTCTTCGCATGAAAAAAAAAATACTACAAAAATAAGTAAGGAAGGCTAAGTTCAGGTGTAACGGAATATTACATACTCAGCTGGGACCTATGGAGACAAAATAAGGGAAAATCACCATGTAGGAAAATAAACCTAGGGTAACCCCGGAATGTCTTTTTATGACATGGGCATCAAATTATAGGTATTAAAGAGATAGCTCGGACTCCCTTTTTTCTATAAAAAAGATTGTTCTCACCTCTCTAAATTAATGTATAATACGTTTTCTTCTGTTCTCTTTAAGTATTACGCTTGGCTGATGAAATTTCTTCTGTAGCTGAGCAGTCTCAGATCGTGACGCTTGACTAACCGCTGCCCATCAAAGATCAAAAAAATAAAAAAAAAGTTATTATATATATATATAAATCGATCACGTGAACAGGATTAGCCTGGTTTCATTGGGCCACTTGAGGGCAGCGCGCTGCCACAACGTCCATTAAAAAAAAAAAAAAAAAAGGGAGTAGGCCATAGTTTTATAGGGGACGCCATTTCGAGATATCGCCATAAAGGTGGACCAGGGGTGACTCTAGAATTTGCTTGTACTATATTGGTATCAAACGAAAAGTGTTAATGAGTATTTTAAAAGGGAGTGGGCCTTAGTTCTAAAGGTGGGCGCCTTTTCGAGATATCGTTATAAAGGTGGACCGGGGTTCACTCTAGAATGCGGTTGTACGATATAGGTGTCAAATTAAAGGTATTAATGAGAGTTTTAAATGGGAGTGGCCCTTAGTTTTATATGTGAAGGCGTTTTCGAGATATCGACCAAAATGTGGACCAGAGTGACCTAGAATACTATCTGTGGGATACCACATTTATTCATATATGTAATACCACGAACCGTATTCCTGCCAAGATTCCAAGGGCTTTTGATTTCGCCCTGCAGAACTTTTTCCTTCTTTTTACTTAATATGGCAGGTGTGACACCCATTTTATAAAGTTTTTTTTCTAAAGTTGTATTTTGCGTCAGTAACCCAACCCAATTACCATGTTTCGTCCTTTTTTTCGTATTTGGTATAGAATTATGTAATTTTTAAAATTTTTCGTAATTTTCGATATCGAAAAGTGGGCGTGATCATAGTCGGATTTCGACCATTTTTTATACCAATACAAAGTGAGTTCAGATAAGTACGTGAACTGAGTTTAATAAAGATATATCGATTTTTCCTCAAGTTATCGTGTTAACGGCCGAGCGGACTATGTATAAAAACTGGGCTTGGCTTCAACCGATTTCGCCATTTTTCACAGAAAACAGTTATCGTTCTAGAATCTAAGCCTTACCAAATTTCACAAGGATTGGTAAATTTGTGTTCGACTTATGGCATTAAAAGTATCCTAGACAAATTAAATGAAAAAGGGCGGAGCCACGCTCATTTTGAAATTTTCCTTTATTTTTGTACTTTGTTGCACCATATCATTACTGGAGTTGAATGTTGACATAATTTACTTATATACTATAAAGATATTAAATTTTTTGTTAAAATTTGACTTAAAAAAAATTTTTTTTTAAAGTGGGCGTGGTCGTTCTCCGATGTTGCTAATTTTTATTAAGCATACATATAGTAATAGGAGTAACGTTCTTGCCAAATTTCATCATGATATCTTCAACGACTGCCAAATTACAGCTTGCAAAACTTTTAAATTACCTCCTTTTAAAAGTCGGCGGTGCCACGCCCATTTTCTAAAATTTTACTAACTTTCTATTCTGCGTCATAAGTTCAACTCACCTACCAAGTTTCATCGCTTTATCCGTTTTTGTTAATGAATTATCGCACTTTTTCGGTTTTTCGAAATTTTGGATATCGAAAAAGTGGGCGTGGTTTTAGTCCGAAATCTTTCATTTTAAATAGCGGTCTGAGATTAGTGCTCTGGAACCTACATACCAAATTTCATCAAGATACTTCAAAATTTACTCAAGTTATCGTGTTAACGGACAGACGGACGGACGGACATGGCTCAATCAAATTTTTTTTCGATACTGATGATTTTGATATATGGAAGTCTATATCTATCTCGATTCCTCTATATATGTACAACCAACTGTTATCCAATCAAAGTTAATATACTCTGTGACCATTCCAGGCTGGCAATATGCAAACTATGAAAAACAGAAGTGATATCTGTGTCAAAGCTTTTCAGCGTTTCGAGTTATGCATAGGCTGGATATTGTTTTAGATATTTTAAACTTAAACTCCATCTTCCTCGAATACTTGCAAACTATACATAAACATAGTTTCCACCTAAAGGAACATTGAGATATCCCGTAACTTACTGTGAACCCTGTAAGGTTGATTTAAGCAGAATCATAGCACCGTTAATAGAGTGTGGTAAAACTTGGCAGTATGTTCTTTGCTTATTTTTGGAAATTTGGTGATATTTGATGAGATAATAAGAATTTCATTAAATTACTTCATTTAAATTTTTTTTATGCTTTGTGGTTCACAAGAAATCCCGTTTTTTTGACATCTGTATTGTAAGGCATATTGACCTTCTGTTACATATTGTTTCTTCTTTAAACATAAGTTGGTACTGTATATGAGGCTGTATGTATATTCAACAACTGAATGCCAACTGAACAAATGTAAGAAAAAAATTTATTTACTTAAAACTTGAATAACAGCGAATAAACAAATCCGAGGAAAAGGGGAAAAAACTGCAGGAAAAGGGGAAAATATCTTTAAAAGTAGATATGAAAGCTTAAGAAGGTGTCCACTTATTATATGTTTCTCCTGTAGAACTATTCTTTTCAGCGAAGGCCTTAATTAGTTCGGAAGCTTATTCGCCGTTGTAGGAAGATAATATCTGTATGTTCAACATTAGCGGTCGCAGACCCCTTGAGCCGTCAGAGTTGTTGGTTGATGACTAGCGTACACACCAGAGATGATGATTGCCCGCTCGTGTCCCTGCTACATGATTTGAGAACCCTTTAACATAATTATTAATACTAGTAGGCCTCTATGCTGTAGCGCTCATGTCAGATATACCTTAAAGGACCATTCGAGTATCGAATTGTTTTCTACATAAGGTGATATGGCCACACTAGAATAATTATTGTAGGTGTTATATTAAATACCTACATACTTTTTGCATAAACCATAGCGGGATAAACAGGCGATTTTATGAGAACAAAGGAGAAAAAAAATTTGTCTTAAAGTACTTGTGGCGCTACACGTGTCCGTCGGTCAATTGATTTTAACATAAAATATTTAAACATTTGTTTTATACTGCCGTCGTACACTTTAATTCGTTAATAGTTAATTGACGCGTCCAAAAATACCCAAGTCATAAATCTGAACTTCATAATTTATCTGATGCGTTAATTCGTTAATCCTAATTAACTAATACCTAATTCGTAATTATCTAATTCACCCATTCGTAATTCTTTTTCTTATAGTTAATTCGCTCATGCCGAACTCGAGAGTACCGGATTCATTCATTAAATTCTTATGATTATACCTGATACATAATTACTTAGTTCGATAACACCTAATAAATATATACTTAATTCATGAAAACCGAATTTATATTTAATTAATAAATTTCTAATTCATATTTACTTAAATCGATAATACCCAATTCAACCTACGGAATTTATTTAAACCTTATTTATACTTACGTAATTCGGGAATACTTAATTCAAATTTAATTAGTTCTTGAATGTCTAATTAATGTTTACGTTAGTACAAAATATACCTTTTTCATACCTATTTAATTTAGGAACACCTATTTCTAACTTAATTCGTAAATACATAATTCACAAAATGGCTAATTCATACTTAATTCGTAAATGCTTTTTTGGCAATGAATAAATATAAATAGTTTTTTTTTTTTTAAATTAGTATTTAGAGTTCAGAAAGCATATTTAAGTAGCGCGTTCGTGAAGTCACCTATGCCAACTATTATTTCAAATTATTCTATGCCAACTATTTGTTTATTGATTAACATTGCACTAAGGCGAACCGATAGCAGTAAAAACCGCTAGTCCTAGTTCATCATTAGTTCAAGGTTAGCGAGATTTTCGAAGCTCAGGTGGAGGTTGACTGGAGCAGAAAAAGTCAGTCTGGTGTCGGCAATCGCAGGAAAATGTCGTTTTCGTATTGAATTCTAAAATTACTCGAAACGGGTCGGTGAAAACACTAAATGTGTGATACCATTAAGTTACTATTAGCAGACAAACTAATATCACCCACTATGCCCCAAAACTTTAAAAAGGAAAGTTTAAAGTGTTAAAAATACCGAAATCGGCGAAATAAATAGATAATTAATAATTATATAATTAAAACAAAGCTCTGTGAAGTTAAATATACATATGAAATCACCAATGGTGCCGAAACTTCCAAATCATAAAAATTACAATGAAATCGTTGGAAAGTCGTAAAGAAAATGAAAGTCATCATTAAATGGTAGTCTAACCTAAATACATAAATAAGCCACTATAAATTTCATAATCGTGTTAGAGATCAGCTAAGAAAGTCAAGGTGTAGTTATCGGTTACGATGAAGTAACTCGCAGTGTTTTTCAAATCCCTAGTACCGAAATAGCAGGTCAATCAACGTCCCTAATTGGTCGAATTCTCCTGAAATCGCGCCGAAGATGCTGCAGTCCTTTCTGTTTTTATCGTATATTTGTATTGAAAATGTGGTTATTCTAACTAATAATTAAAAAAAAGAACATATGTAACTTGTAATAATTTTATTTAAAGATTATGTAAGGGAGGTGAAGAATGTTACATATGAAAGTTGTAAAATAATTATAAATCAAAGCGTTAGGAATTTGGTGGAAAAAAAGTGAAAGAAATATTTGCAATACTTCATATTCTAATCCTGGGCTTTCTGCCTTGTATCATCTTTTTTTTTGTTTATGTGAGTGTGTGCGTGATCAAAAATGGTAACCTGACTTCATTCTTATATTTAATCACGTATAAAAAACGCTTATACTGTTTTCACACAGATGGCTTATTGACTAATAAAGGCAGTTTTCTACATTAAGACGCTTATTGAGCTCAATCTTCCCTACAAAATTCGAATCTATAATTATTTCATTAGTAGCTAATCGAATGCCTAATGAAGTCAAAAGCACAATACAACTCTGTTGGGAGCGTTCAGTTTCTTGGTTTTTGGTGTGTTCAGTGCTTAAAAATGTCATTTGTCAAAGTAAATTTCATTGTCTGCATGGCGGAACGATACAAGGTGGCCGCATCGAACAGCTGATTATAACCTTTTTTTATTTGATTTGATACATCAACTTCCGACGCAGTACAAAAACAAAGTACATGGAATTCTTATTTATGTATGTAGGTATGTCACCATGCTGCCTCCTTGTATCGTTCCGCCATGATTGTCGGTCATGTAGCATTGTCATTTTATTCGCTTGACATTTCATCCTTCATACTAATCGAGCAGTTACTTCTGTGTTAAAGCACAAAATTTACGATTTCATTAGAAGGTGAAATGAGATCATTAAGTTTCTATGTGAAAACAGTATTAGACCGTAATTAATGTGTTAAAGATTATCATTCACCTATGGTTCGTTTACAACCGCACAGACAAATTTCATTCTTTTGCCACAGGTTTGAAAGCAGCTCTTACAACGCCGTCGTCGCCGGGCCCAACGTCGCATCGATGGAGTAACAGAAATGTAAGTAAAAATGATAAAGTTGAATACTAAGCAAAACCTAGTTATGTAGTTCGATCGAACCTACTGATGTTTCAATGTAATAAGTTGGATCGACCTACATTCAGGTATTAATCAATCTCCGCTTCCGTTTGGTACGGAATAAATTTAAAGCAATTAATTTTCTATAATTTATATAAAATGGAGTGAATAATAATAGGAATGAGACGAGAATCATTCTTTCAATAAGGTTTTTGTTTTCTTCCTCTGAGGTTATTGGATTTACCTAGTAGAAAAATTGTGAATATTTTAGAACACGTGTAAATAAGAATTGTAAAATTCGGATTTAAAATATCGAGTTGTTAGATGTAGGTGGAGATCTGAAATTCTAATTAATTAATGGCCTCTTTGTAGATACAAAATTGTAATTAATGAATGGAATTTTTGTTTTAATATAAACAAAACAAGTAAGGAAGGCTAAGTTCGGGTGTAACCGAACATTACATACTCAGTTGAGAGCTATGGAGACAAAATAAGGAAAATCACCATGTAGGAAAATGAACCTAGGGTAACCTTGGAATGTGGTTGTATGACATGTGTATCAAATGGAAGGTATTAAAGAGTATTTTAAGAGAGAGTAGGCCATAGTTCTATGGATGGACGCCATTTAGGAATATCGCCATAAAGGTGGACCAGGGCTGACTCTAGAATTTGTTTGTACGATATGGGTATCAAATGAAAGGTGATACTGAGCATTTTAAGAGGGAGTGGGCCTTAGGTCTATCGGTGGACGCCCTTTCGAGATATCGCCATTAAGGTGGACCAGGGGTGACTCTAGAATGTGTTTGTAGGATATGGGTATCAAATGAAAGGTGGTAATGAGTATTTTAAAAGGGAATGGGCTTTAGTTCTATAGGTGAACGCCTTTTCGAGAAATCGCCATAAAGGTGGACCAGGGGTGACTCTAGAATATGTTTGTACGATATGGGTATCAAAGGAAAGCTGTTAATGAGTATTTTGAAAAGGAGTGATCCTTAGTCCATAGGTGGCCGCCGTTTCGAGATATCGCCATAAAGGTGGACCAGGGGTGTCTCTAGAATGTGTTTGTACGATATGGGAATCAAATGAAAGGTGTTACTGAGCATTTTAAGAGGGAGTGGGCATTAGGTCTATAGGTGGACGCCTTTTCGAGATATTGCCATTAGGGTGGGCCAGGGGTGACTCTAGAATGTTTGTACGATATGGGTATAAAACGAAAAGTGTTACTGAGCATTTTAAGAGGGAGTGGGCAATAGGTCTATAGGTGGACGCCTTTTCGAAATGTCGCCATTAGGGTGGGCCAGGGGTGACTCTAGAATGTGTTTGTATGATATGGGTATCAAATGAAAGATGGTAATGAGTATCTTAAAAGGGAGTAATCCTTAGTTCTATAGGTGGACGCCTTTTCGATATATCGCCATAAAGGTGGACCAAGGATGACTCTAGAATGTTTGTACGATATGGGTATCAAACGAAAGGTGTTACTGAGCATTTTAAGAGGGAGTGGGCATTAGGTCTATAAGTGGACGCCTTTTCGAGATATCGTCATTAGGGTGGGCCAGGGGTGACTCTAGAATGTGTTTGTACGATATGGGTATCAAACGAAAGGTGTTACTGAGCATTTTAAGAGGGAGTGGGCATTAGGTCTATAGGTGGACGTCTTTTCGAGATATCGCCATTAGTGTGGGCCAGGGGTGACTCTATAATGTTTGTGCGATATGGGTATCAAACGAAAGGTGTTACTGAGCATTTTAAGAGGGAGTGGGCATTAGGTCTATAGGTGGACGCCTTTTCGAGATATCGCCATTAGGGTGGGCCAGGGGTTACTCTAGAATGTGTTTGTACGATATGGGTATCAAATGAAAGGTGGTAATGAGTATTTTAAAAGGGAGTAATCCTTAGTTCTATATGTGGACGCCTTTTCGAGATATCGCCATAAAGGTGGACCAAGGGTGACTCTAGAATGTTTGTACGATATGGGTATCAAACGAAAGGTGTTACTGAGCATTTTAAGAGGGAGTGGGCATTAGGTCTATAGGTGGACGCCTTTTCGAGATATCGCCATAAAGGTGGACCAAGGGTGACTCTATAATGTTTGTACGATATGGGTATCAAACGAAAGGTGTGACTGAGCATTTTAAGAGGGAGTGGGCATTAGGTCTATAGGTGGACGCCTTTTCGAGATATCGCCATTAGGGTGGGCCAGGGGGACTCTAGAATGTTTGTACGATATGGGTATCAAACGAAATGTGTTACTGAGCATTTTAAGAGGGAGTGGGCATTAGGTCTATAGGTGGCCTTTTCGAGACATCGCCAATAGGGTGGGCCAGGGGTGACTCTAGAATGTTTGTACGATATGGGTATCAAACGAAAGGTGTTACTGAGCATTTTAAGAGGGAGTGGACATTAGGTCTATAGGTGGACGCCTTTTCGAGATATCGCCATTAGGGTGGGCCAGAGGTGACTCTAGAATGTTTGTACGATATGGGTATCAAACGAAAGGTGTTACTGAGCATTTTAAGAGGGAGTGGGCATTAGGTCTATAGGTGGACGCCTTTTCGAGATATCGCCATTAGGGTGGGCCAGGGGTGACTCTAGAATGTGTTTGTACGATATGGATATCAAATTAAAGGTATTAATGAGGGTTTTAAAAGCGAGTGGCCCTTAGATGTATATGTGAAGGTGTTCTCGCGATATCGACCAAAATGTGGACCAGGTGATCCAGAAAATCATCTGTCGGGTACTGCTAATTTATTTATATATGCAATACCACTAACAGTATTCCTGCCAAGATTCCAAGGGCTGTTGATTTTGCCTTGTAGAACTTTTTCATTTTCTTCTACTTAATATGGTAGGTGTCACACCCATTTTACAAAATTTTTTCCAAAGTTATATTTTGCGTCAATAAACCAATCCAGTTACCATGTTTCATCCCTTTTTTCGTATTTGGTATAGAATTATGGCATTTTTTTCATTTTTCGTAATTTTCGATATCGATAAAGTGGGCGTGGTTATGGTCGGATTTCGGCTATTTTTTATACCGAGATAAAGTGAGTTCAGACAAGTAGGTGGGCTAAGTTTAGTAAAGATATATCGGTTTTTGCTCAAGTTATTGTGTTAACAGCCGAGCGGAAGGACAGACGGTGGACTGTGTATAAAAACTGGGCGTGGCTTCCACCGATTTCGGCCATTTTCACAGAGAAAAGTTACCGTCATAGAATCTATGTACCTACCAAATTTGAGAAGGATTGGTAAATTTTTGTTCGACTTATGGCATTAAAAGTATTCTAGACAAACTAAATGAAAATGGGCGGAGCCACGCCCATTTTGAAATTTTCTTTTATTTTTGTATTTTGTTGCATCATATCATTACAGGAGTTGAATTTTGACTTAATTTACTTATATACAGTAAAGATATTAAATTTTTTGTTAAAATTTGAATTAAAAAAATTTTTTTTTTAAAAAGTGGGCGTGTTCTTCATCCAATTTTGCTAATTTTTATTTAGCACATATATAGTAATAGTAGCAGCGTTCCTGCCAAATTTCATCATGATATCTTCAACGACTGCCAAATTACAGCTTGCAAAACTTTTAAATTACCTTCTTGTAAAAGTGGGCGGTGCCACGCCCATTGTCCAAAATCTTACTAATTTTCTATTCTGCGTCATAACGTCAACCCATCTGCCAAGTTTCATCGCTTTAATTGCCTTTGGCAATGAATTATCGCATTTTTTCGGTTTTTCGAAATTTTCGATATCGAAAAAGTGGGCGTGGTTATAGTCCGATATCGTTCATTTTAAATAGCGATCTGAGATGAGTGCCCAGGAATCTACATACCAAATTTCATCAAGATAGCTCAAAATTTACTCAAGTTATCGTGTTAACGGACGGACGGACGGACGGACGGACGGACGGACGGACGGACGGACGGACGGACGGACGGACATGGCTCAATCAAATTTTTATTCGATCCTGATTATTTTGATATATGGAAGTCTATATCTATCTCCATTCCTTTATATATGTACAACCAACCGTTATCCAATCAAACTTAATATACTCTGTGAGCTCTGCTCAACTGAGTATAAAAATATAAAATTTTTTTTTTGTGAAACACGGAAATATTGATTTTTACATTAATATGATTTTCGATTAAATAAATATTTTTTGAAATGACAAAATTCAATCTTAAAAATTAAATAACATGAATAGGTTTTGAAATTACAAAGTGTACATAATATTGTATAGTTAATATTATAAACAAACCCTACAGTAGGCATAGGACTATAACATTAGTATAAATTTCTCTTGAATAAAATGTGAAAATCTGGTATATCGAAATGAAGGTTTAAATTTTTTATTGACGAAATGTGGGGATATAACACGCTCAGATGACGTAAGTATGCTTTGGGTTAACCTATTCCAAATATAGTTGTGTAGTGTAGACATGGGGGAATTTTACATCTTTTTCTCCCCTCGACCTTGTTTCGGGTTTTATAGTTTGAGATATCGGGAAGAAATTAGGATTAGTAGGATTAAAGTGATTTTTTTTGCTGCCAGATTTAGTTTCGCTGGATTAGTTTCAAATACAATTTTTCTATAGTTTTGTATACGGCATACATTTCAATTTATTTTTGTACAACTTCGTTGCGCGAGGACGGAGCAAACCTACGCCATTGTCCCTGAGCTGAGCTGAATCAGAGCTAGGTTTGCCACCACACTCTAGACCGAACGCACCTTCGTAGGTTTGTCTTGTTTAAGCAGCATTGTGAGGAGAAGTTCGTTACAATGCGCTGCGACATTTATTCCGATCGATTGTGCTCGATTTTTCAGCTTTTGGCTTTTTACTGCATACTTTGGGATTTAGAGTTACGTCACCTTGACGGGAGAGTCTCTGCCTTGCCAGAACGGTGCATTCGCAGAGAACTTGAGCCGGCGTTCCGTCCTACAGTTTACAAAAGTGATAGATTTGTGTAAATAACATATTTAATTTAATGGGGTTATATCGTAGACTACAGTGTTACGTGTAGTATATAGTAGATACTCAGTGAGAGTTTGTAAGTCCTCTTTGCGGAGATAAACGAGTTTGCTGATACTCTGTTTGCTAGGTGTAGCAACAATTTCACATGTCTTTAGCGTGGGCCCGCAAACCCAACAAAATCTTGCTTTTAACTACCCGCGGTAGGTATGCCTGTTGTAAGAAGCGATTAAAACACAAAACTTCAACGTTTTCAAAGGGGTGCCAGCGCAATTTATTCTCCGGTCGGGATGACCTAGAAGATTTCATGTGGTCATACTAAATACATCCCGAGATGGTCAGGCTAATAGCTTAATGGTGCTTGTTAAGGAAACGTATCGGATCTGCATCCGGTAAAAGACCACCAACATCTAAAACCTTCGGGGAGTATCCTGGTCGCTACAACAACAACAAAAAAGCACTTTTAACGAAGCGGAATTTAAATGGTAAAAGGATTTTTGATCTCTTTTATAAATAAAATTAATACCAGCTTTAGGACATAAAAAACAAACAAAAAATTAAAGGCGCGATAACCTCCGAAGATATTTGCATCGTCCTTGTGTTGAATTTTTCCTACAAATTGGCGGGGCGGTCGTGTTATGCCGACTCCGAACGGCATCTGCAAGGCAAATGAGTTTTCACAAAGAGCTTTTCATGACAGAAATACACTCGGAATACTTGCCAAACACCTTGTTTCTAAAATCCTGATTTTGATTTGTCCGGGGCGTCAGCCCAGGATCTTCGGTGTGGTATGCGGAACACGCTACCATCACACAACGGTCTCTCAAAAACAAACCATTTGCCATCAACCGATCGCTGCTTCTTTTTCTTCTCGAAGCCTCTTCTTCCTCCTTTTTGTCAAAGTTGCTGTCAGTGTACTGCCTGCGAACTACTTCTGCTGCTTCACGTTCCATTTCCAAGCGCCCAAAGTCGATTGGGTCGAGTTAAAACATCAAAGATGTCCCATCATGCAAAGCATTTAGCATTTCAAGTAAATTGGAATGTTTCCCACAATATATTGGGCGTGCTTACCGTTATTTACAGCGATTACTTCCATTCATAATAAAATCTGTTGGGCATACAAAGCTAATTTTTATAGTTGAAATGGCGCAGTAATTTGTTTAATTTTTCGTGAGCAAATCACAGTTATGCACACACTAATAAAACACACACTTGTGGCTTTTCGTTGTTTGGAGAAGTTAAAAAGGAAGAAACGCGCCCTCGCACGAAGCTATAAATTTTAATAAGTAATTGGACACTATGGAATTAAGTATGCATTAGAATACAATTCCGCGTGCATTCACTTTACATTGTTTACCTTCAAGAAACTTCTTAGTTTACATTTTTTAATTAAGTTGCTTGAAGCACATGACAACAAAATTGAATGGTAGCTGAGCTGAATCAACAATTTTGGTTTTTCTTCAAAGTATTCATCTGATACATTTGTATATAACAAACATTGCATGCATTTTTCTTTATAGTCTGAAAATTTTTGTGCTATCTGATTCAAGTTTAGTTTTACATACATATATGCTTTAAGATGAGACTTTCAAGAGTTTCCATCGATTTTCTTTATTTCGAATTATTATTCAGGAGACATAAGTTATTACACAGTTAATACCCTGTTTTGTGTGCTGACAGTTGAACAAGAAACTTGATAAAGGCGTCGGCACAATGATATTTTTCATATACTTAGATGCGCTTAAGCTTATACATTCCAGTAACATGGCCACAACCAACCAAAATGTTGCGTTTATAAATATGGAGGAACATCAGACTTGGCAATTGAATTTCATTTGCCTTGCCCATTAACATATAAAGTTTCGCGAATCACTGTTATAAACATTCATCCCTATACAAAAAAATACTTGGTAACATATTTTGTGTCGTATTTATTTGTTATATTGCAGTTTTTAATTGCGAAAAATGTTATAAAAGTTAACAACGAGTGGGAAAAATAATTTTACTTGTAAAGTGTGCCAGCACCCTTAGCCAAAGCAAATGTCAAGTTCTTCTTATGCTTTGCTTGTAAAGCGCCAAATACACGACACGAACATTTCCGCGAACATTCCCGTTATGTCATGTTTCTGCGTCCTTTTCTGTCGTGTATGGTGGTGTTTGCCAGTTCGCGCAAATGTTCGCCAAAAATCAAAATATTTTAATTTTTGGCGAACATTTGCGCGAACTGTTCGTGCGTGTATGGCGAAATAGCTCATAATCGTAGTAATTTCT
This sequence comes from Eurosta solidaginis, assembly GCF_040869045.1. NCBI lineage: Eukaryota > Metazoa > Arthropoda > Insecta > Diptera > Tephritidae > Eurosta > Eurosta solidaginis. The sequence continues at coordinate 764,263 of NW_027136905.1, forward strand.
GAACAGAACAGACGTACGCGGAAAAGAAAAATGGACAATAAAAAATGTCTGAGTGAATTTATTGAAATGTATAAATCTTTGCCATCATTGTGTCAAGTAAAAAGCAAAGATTATTGTAATAGAATTAAAAAGAATAATTATTATGCGACTTTAATCGCAGCACAATTGTTGTCCGTATTCATCGCTGTCTGAAAGAGAACTAATGTTCGGCCAAAAGTTCGTATGGTGTATGGCCAAAGCTGCGAACAAGATTGGGGAATGTTCGCGGAAATGTTCGTGTAGTGTATTTGGCGCTTAACACAATTTGGGAGTTGGCTACACATCTATTTCAGATGGCGCTAGTGTCACTCAATCTATCGTTCTCCATAAAAATACATGCAATCTACCCATAATGCATAAGATTGAGTAAAACACATCTATATGAAAATCTGCTTATGTGTTGGGACTTAAGTCTCTTTCATAAACCATTGCTGAAATCCAATATTCTAAGCCAGTGGGCTTCACACAAAGCCAGCGTTTAAATCTGTATTTAAATAGGGGAACACAACACTTCTTCACAATATTTCTCGAAACCTAATCGAGGTATGCATCAGCTTTTTTGCAAAATATTGTCGGGACAAAGCTTGCGCGACCATTGGAATCCAAGCGTTCTTCGCCCAATCAACAAGAAGGCGGATACAGCGAACTGCACCAACTATTTCGGAATCAGGCTTCTTAATATCATGTATAATGTCCTGTCAAACGTATTGTGCAAAGATTGAAGCCAACTGATTGGACCTTGTCAGTGCGTATTTCTGAGGTGTATTGTGGTAAGTTATTTTTATTGCTCATCAAACATTGCTTAATTTACATTTCAATTTTCATTAATTTTATTATCAACCACCGTCGATATAACTAAACCACTAGTGGCATTGTCTCTGTTTATGCGTCAGCTTTCAAAAAACTACTGAAAAAACTGATAAAAAGTTATTGTATACAGCCTCTTGTCCATGGTTCAACTATATGGTTGGCTCATCTCTACAGCAACAACATACCTTTGTTCAGATTGTAAAAATCTGCGTGTTGGTGTTAGGCGAATGGAATGGAGAGAAAGCATAAAACTCTGAAATTATTGTGTGTTGTAGGGAAATAATGCGCTAAATTAGATGCATTTACCAAAAAAATAACTTAAAGTGATGTGAAACAATTTTTTTATAAAAAATTTACCACGACGTCAGTAAACAATTGTCAATGTGTTGGTTACATTTTGCGTTTTCCATCTCCTTTTGAAATTTAACAAGTAAGGAAGGCTAAGTTCGGGTGTAACCGAACATTACATACTCAGCTGAGAGCTATGGAGACAAAATAAGGGAAAATCACCATGTAGGAAAATGAACCAAGGGTAACCCTGGAATGTGTTTGTATGACATGTGTACCAAATGGAAGGTATTAAAGAGAATTTTAAGAGGGAGTGGGCTAAATTTATATAGGTGGACGCCGTTTCGAGATATCGCCATAAAGGTGGACCAGGGGTGACTCTAGAATTTGGTTGTACGATATTGTCATCAAATGAAAGGTGTTAATGAGTATTTTAAAAGGGAGTGGGCCTTAGTTGCATAGGTGGACGCCTTTTCGAGATATCGTTATAAAGGTGGACCAGGGTGAACTCTAGATTGCGTTTTTACAATATGGGTATCAGACGAAAGGTGATAATGACTATTTTAAAAGGGAGTGGGCCTTAGTTCTATAGGTGGACACCTTTTCCAGATATCGCCATTAAGGTGGACCAGGGGTGACTCTATAATGTGTTTGTACGATATGGATATCAAATTAAAGGGATTAATGAGGGTTTTAAAAGGGAGTGGTGGTAGTTGTATATGTGAAGGCGTTTTCGAGATATCGACCAAAATGTGGACCAGGGTGACCCAGAACATCATCTATCGGGTACCGCTAATTTATTTATATATGTAATACCACGGACAGAATTCCTGCCATGATTCCAAGGTCTTTTGATTTCACCCTGCTGAACTTTTTCATTCTTCTACTTAATATGGTAGGTGTCACACCCATTTTACAAAATTTTTTTCTAAAGTTATATTTTGCGTCAATAAACCTAACCAATTACCATGTTTCATCCCTTTTTTCGTATTTGGTATAGAATTATGGCATTTTTCGTAATTTTCGAAATCGAAAAAGTGGGCGTGGTCATAGTCGGATTTCGGCCATTTTTTATACCAATACAAAGTGAGCTCAGGTAAGTACGTGAACTGAGTTTAGTAAAGATATATCGAATTTTGCTCAAGTTATCGTGTTAACGGCCGAGCGGAAGGACAGACGGTCGACTGTGTACAAAAACTGGGCGTGGCTTCAACCGACTCCGACCTTTTCCACAGAAAACAGTTATCGTCCTAGAATCTAAGCCCCATCCTAGACAAATTAAACGAAAAAGGGCGGAGCCACGCCCATTTTGAAATTTTCTTTTATTTTTGTATTTTGTTGCACCATATCATTACTGGAGTTGAATGTTGACATAATTTACTTATATACTGTAAAGATATTAAATTTTTTGTTAAAATTTGACTTAAAAAAAATTTTTTTTTTAAAAGTGGGCGAGGTCGATCTCCGGTTTTGCTAATTTTTATCAAGCATACATATAGTAAAAGGAGTAACGTTCCTGCCAAATTTCATCATGATATCTTCAACGACTGCCAAATTACAGCTTGCAAAACTTTTAAATTACCTTATTTTTAAAGTGGGCGGTGCCACGCTCATTGTTCAAATTTATACTAATTTTCTATTCTGCGTCATAAGTTCAACTCTCCTACCAAGTTTCATAACTTTGTCCGTCTTTGGTAATGAATTATCGCACTTTTTGTTTTTTTCGAAATTTTCGATATCGAAAAAGTGTGCGTGGTTATAGTCCAATTGTGTTCATTCTAAATAGCGATCTAAGATGAGTGCCCAGGAACCTATCAAGATACCTCAAAATTTACTCAATTCATCGTGTTAAAGGACGGACGGACGGACGATAAAAGAATCGAGATAGATATAGACTTCAATATATCAAAATCATCAGGATCGAAAAAAAATTTGATTGAGCCATGTCCGTCCGTCCGTTCGTCCGTCCGTCTGTCCGTTAACACGATAACTTGAGTAAATTTTGAGGTATCGTGATGAAATTTGGTATGTAGGTTCTTGAGCACTCATCTCAGATTACTGTTTAAAATAAACAATATCAGACTATAACCACGCCCACTTTTCGATATCGAAAATTTTGAAAAACCGAAAAAGTGCGATAATTCATTACCAAAGACGGATAAAGCGATGAAACTTGGTAGGTGAGTTGATATTATGACGCAGAATAGAAAGTTAGTAAAATTTTGGACAATGGGCGTGGCGCCGCCCACTTTTAAAAGAAGGTAATTTAAAAGTTTTGCAAGCTTTAATTTGGCAGTCGTTGAAGATATCATGATGAAATTTGGCAGGAACGTTACTCCTTTTACTATATGTATGCTTGATAAAAATTAGCAAAACCGGAGATCGACCTCGCCCACTTTTAAAAAAAAAATTTTTTTTAAGTCAAATTTTAACAAAAAATTTAATATCTTTACAGTATATAAGTAAATTATGTCAACATTCAACTCCAGTAATGATATGGTGCAACAAAATACAAAAATAAAAGAAAATTTCAAAATGGGCGTGGCTCCGCCCTTTTTCGTTTAATTTGTCTAGGATGGGGCTTAGATTCTAGGACGATAACTGTTTTCTGTGAAAAAGGTCGGAGTCGGTTGAAGCCACGCCCAGTTTTTGTACACAGTCGACCGTCTGTCCTTCCGCTCGGCCGTTAACACGATAACTTGAGCAAAATTCGATATATCTTTACAAAACTCAGTTCACGTACTTATCTGAGCTCACTTTGTATTTGGTATAAAAAATGGCCGAAATCCGACTATGACCTCGCCCACTTTTTCGATTTCGAAAATTACGAAAAATGCCATAATTCTATACCAAATACGAAAAAAGGGATGAAACATGGTAATTGGTTAGGTTTATTGACGCAAAATATAACTTTAGAAAAAAATTTTGTAAAATGGGTGTGACACCTACCATATTAAGTAGAATGAAATGAAAAAGTTCTGCAGCGCGAAATAAAAAACCCTTGAAATCTTGGCAGGAATACTGTTCGTGGTATTATATATATAAATAAATTAGCGGTATCCAACCCTTCCCCTGGTCACCTTTATGGCGATATCTCGAAAAGGCGACCACCTATACAACTACCACCACTCCCTTTTAAAACCCTCATTAATACCATTAATTTCATACCGATATCGTACAAACACTTTCTAGAGTCACCCCTAGTCCACCTTTATATCGATATCTCAAAAAGGCGTCCACCCATAGAACTAAGACCCACTCCCTTTTAAAATACTCATTAACACCTTTCGTTTGATACCCATATTGTACAAACCCATTCTAGAGTCACCCCTGGTCCACCTTTATGGCGATATCTCGAAAAGGCGTCCGCCGCTTATACCGCACTGTATGTAATATTTATTCCAAATATGAACCAAATCGGACCACAAATACGATTTTTTGAAATATCTCGATCCATGCGCCACCTATCGAAGTTTTTTTTTCTTATTGTTACACACTCAACGGGTGCTGAACTATATTCCAAGTTTCAAGCTTGTAGCTTATCTGGAAGTTACTTAAATTTTAATTACAAAATTTGTTCACAATAGCCGTGCAGCCTGTCAAGTCAAGCTAAATAAAACCGTATAAAAATGGACTGAGAGGATACTACAATGTTTTGATAGCTCTACCAGGATGCTTCAGAAAAATGTTGGGTACCTCAAGCATTTAATTACTTATACATATATGACCACTTTTAATGCGGTCGGACACGACAAGTATGCAACACTTGGCGAAGCTAATGGGAAATTATACATTCCTTAAATGAGAGACAAAGGATGAAGGGTCTCCATACCCGAAAAATTACGAAATACGAAATGCTGGATATAAGCTAAAGTATCTAATGGATTAAACAAAATCTAATTACGCCCTTAAAGTCCGGCATTAGGGGCCAAAACCCCTTTCATTAGCGGAGACATATACGGGTATATAATTTCCATCCGTTTATTCTTCGATGCGATATAAAAATGTTCGTTTTATTAACAGAAATATCTAAGAAAGAGTACAAAATTAACAAAAAACTTGAATTTTTGTCTGTTGAGTAATCCATGATTCAATTACTAGAGGGTTTTCTCCATTTATGTCAGAGCTTTCACACTTCCAAATTTAAGAATCTGGACGGGTTGCTTTTACTTAGTAAGGAAGACGTGGAATAATTCAGTCCCCTTCAGCGAAAATTGTAATAGAAAAGTACTTTAAGTAGTATATTAGGAATGCTAATAAGTTTGTAAATGCCAACAGGTTTTGGGGGAAATAATTCATCTGCTACTAAATATTTCGTGAATTGATAAAGAGTTATGTTGGTTTGGTCATCTTTCAGAATTTGTTTGAAGAATGCCGTACGTCATCATTTTATTCAAAAATACACTATCTCAAAATTTGTTTCAAGAACTCCCTATCTGTGCATAAGTTAAATGCATTTTGACATAAGAGGAAGTTAATGAAAATCATTCTGCGATAAGGCGTTTTTCAATCTACATAATTCTAATATAGGGCGTTTTTTTGACACATATTGAAATGGGAAATTAAAAAAAAATATTTTGGGATAGCACAATTTTGAACAGGCAGCCGATATGGGGTGATATTCTACTCAGCAGGCGCAATAAACTGCAAAAAAAAATAAAAGATAATGGCTTATTGTCTTAGAACTTTATATTCAGGTCTTGATTTTGACAGAATAGTTAAGCTTTTGTGCGGTCCTGCTACATAGGGTGTACTCACCTTTTTATTATAAAATTTCGGAAGGCTCTTTTCCGTTAAGTATTCATGGAATTATTCCGGATAAACCGTTAATTTAGAATATTCGGAAACCATTCATTTTATTCTACCTCACGAGGTCCGAAAATATCAAATAAGTATATAGGTACATAATATTTCAAATATAAACAAATTCCCAAAATTCTTAAATGGAGACGAATGTTCTGAACATCCGAATCGATTCGCTAGTCGAACGATGAGTTTCGAATAGGTTTAGGTTTCGTATGTTCATAGGTTTACGAAAATGCACGTTTCCTCAGTGTCCCAACTTTTCATAAAACCTATGTTCAGTCACACCAATAGGTCATGCATAGTTAATAAATTCATCATAAAATTAAAAAATTGGTCTAAGGAATTATGCAGTTCTACTACAACACAATTAACGGATGTCAATTCGATTTGTGTGCAAAATGGCTGCAAGTGTCAAAAAATTTGTCAGCCGAGCAAACCTCTTGTGATTTAATCATGGCCTTTTAAATAAAAGCAAAAATCATCGCCACTAACGAGAAGCATGCATTTTCAATTTTTCCGATTTTATGTTATAGGCCTCGTTGTATTACCCTTTAGATTCTCTAGATTCTACTTAAATCTAGGGCTTCCTACGCACATGGAAACCCCAATAATTTGCAGTGCAGTTTTCGCGAATCTATAATTCAATCACACAAAGTTGAGCCAGAAAAATGAATGTAGCACATTCATGTTTCTCGCTGGGAACAAGGTAATGATTTTCCTGTTTGTATGACACATTCGCTGATATGGCTGAAAAATTTTGAAAAAAAGTAAGAACAGCACACATTCGTATTGTAACGAATTTGCTGCAAATCCTCTTATTTGCCCCTTTTGCTAGGTTCGTATCGCTAAACTGTTGAATAAATAACTCCAATATTGAATAATGGAAAAATGGCCTTTATTAAAATACTTCACAATAACACTCAAACTGTGCAACGAATAGCTTAATAACCAAACTGATATCTTAAAGGAAACTGATTTTCAAAATAATAGTGCTATTCCTCGCTAGATATCGTCTTACTCGTAACTGCTTGGCAATTCAAATCAAACTGAAACTTCTTACTCGCCTGCCCCGCTTTTATAGTTTACGCTGCATATTTCTAGGCTCTTCGATTTCCAGAAGTTACTAGTTAGTTCGGCTACAAAATCGCCAGCCACAACTACGTGCACAAATTATTGCTCTCTCTTGTGACAACTCAGATAAGATATATGCATGTATTTGTGCATTGCCGCTCCGATGTTCGTATACTTACATATGTGTAGACGCAATTATTTATTCGTTTATGTAGATACATATAGATTGAATTATTGATGTGAATGTTTGTAGTTTACAGTCTCTCGCGCGCACATAGGCATATAAGTAAATGCATCTGTGTGTGACATCTCTCTGGGCTGCCTTATATATGTGTATACTTGATTTGATTATTAACGTAAATTCTGCTTGGCATGGCCTTAGCATCGCCTTAGTGATGGGATAATTTAGTGATGCTAATATCCGTGACACTGCCCTCCACCTAAGTCTGATCGTCCCGATCAGACAAATCTCTCGATCTAAACGTTGCTAGCCTTTCCAAATGGACCACCTTCATTTTGGTTCGTGGTTTACCGATGGTTTGTATGCGGTACACTACATCGTTGATCCGTTTTACAACTTTGTATGGGCCTTCCCAATTACACTGCAATTTCGGGGACAAACCTTTTTTACGTTGTGGGTTGTATAAGAGCACCAAATCTCCTTCCAGAAAACCTTCTGAATTAATTGCTTTATCATATCTGGCTTTCATCTTGTCACTCATAATCTTTGTTCGTTGCCTTATCAGATCATGTATTTCTCTTAGCTCTTCTTCCAAATCACTAGTGGATTTCCTGACATTTCTCTCCGCATTGGCATCTATCCCAAACTTCAAATCAGCTGGCAGTCTAAGGTCATTGCCAAAAATTACTTTTGCAGGGGTTTGGCCCGTTTTCTCATGCACTGCTGATCGGTAAGCCATCAAGAATAATGGTATGCGGGTATCCCATTCTTTATGGTACTTGTCCACTACTTTCCTTAAGTGCTCCTCCAATGTTCTATTGAATCGTTCTACCATACCATTGGATTGAGGATGCAATGCAGTTGTCCGTGTTTTTCGAATGCCCAATGACTTACACATTTCCTGGAACACAGCTGATTCGAAATTCCTGCCTTGGTCAGAATGTAAATCCATTGGTACACCATACCTTGCAACCCAATTGTTTATAAACACTTCTGCTACCGTTTCCGCTTCTTGATTTGGGATTGGGTATACCTCTGGCCATTTGCTGAAATAATCCATAACTACCAGTACATGTTTGTTTCCGCCGTTGCTAGTAGGAAATGGACCGGCGACATCCATAGCGATCCTTTCAAATGGCGCACCTGAGTTATATTGCTTCATCTGGCCATGACTTCGTGTTCTGGGCCCTTTCGCTCTGCTACAGACCTCGCAGTTCGCAATCCACTCAGTGAACGACTGACGGCAACCAACCCAATAGAATCTCTGTTTAATCTTCTCGAGCGTCTTCGTGATTCCAAGATGACCTCCGTTTGGACCATTATGCAGCTCTCTGAGCACATCAGGAATCCTCTTTCTGGGAACAACTATCAGTTTATTCTTGTATTTACCATCCTCACTCTCCCATACTCGATGAAGGCAACCGGATATCAATTCTAAACTGTTCCACTGTGCCCAATATGACTTCGCAAGGGGACTCTCTGCTGACATCTCTTCTCTGTTTGGTCTTTCATTTCGTTCGAGCCCTTGCATAACACGTGACAGATCTGCATCTTCTAGCTGGCACTTTCTTAGCTGTTCCTTGTCCCATTCATCTGTACATGTTATAGTCATTAGCCGGACATCTATAATGTCTTCTTTAGCCTCGGCTTTTGAACAGTGCTTGCATTCCAAACTACATGGTCTTCGTGACATTGCATCGGCATTTCCATGGGTACTACCTTTTCGATGCTCAATGGAAAGTCATAGCTTTGTAGTCGCTCGATCCACCGTGCCAATTGTCCTTCCGAATTACGGAACTGCAGTAGCCATTTTAAAGCTGCGTGATCTGTCCTGACACGGAATCGCTGGCCGTAGAGGTATTTGTGAAAATGTTTAACGCATTCTACCAATGCCAACAGCTCTCTCCGCGTAACGCAGTAGTTCCTCTCTGGTTTTCCAATCGAACGGCTGTAATATGCAACTACCTTCTCCTGTCCATCGACCAGTTGTGATGAAACGCCTCCTATAGCATATCCACTCGCATCTGTATCTAGAATAAATGTTGCTCCTGGAATCGGATATGCTAACATTGGGGCAGTGCACAAACGCTTCTTCAATGTTTGGAAAGCCACTTCTTGCTCCTTCTTCCATTCAAAAGCTTTATTTTTATACTCAGTTGAGCAGAGCTCACAGAGTATATTAAGTTTGATTGGATAACGGTTGGTTGTACATATATAAAGGAATCGAGATAGATATAGACTTCCATATATCAAAAAAATCAGGATCGAAAAAAAATTTGATTGAGCCATGTCCGTCCGTCCGTCCGTCCGTCCGTCCGTCCGTCCGTTAACACGATAACTTGAGTAAATTTTGAGGTATCTTGATGAAATTTGGTATGTAGATTCCTGGGCACTCATCTCAGATCGCTATTTAAAATGAACGATATCGGACTATAACCACGCCCACTTTTTCGATATCGAAAATTTCGAAAAACCGAAAAAATGCGATAATTCATTGTCAAAGGCGGTTAAAGCGATGAAACTTGGCAGATGGGTTGACGTTATGACGCAGAATAGAAAATTAGTAAGATTTTGGACAACGGGCGTGGCACCGCCCACTTTTACAAGAAGGAAATTTAAAAGTTTTGCAAGCTGTAATTTGGCAGTCGTTGAAGATATCATGATGAAATTTGGCAGGAACGCTACTACTGTTACTATGTATGTGCTAGATAAAAATTAGCAAAATTGGATGAAGAACACGCCCACTTTTTTAAAAAAAAATTTTTTTAATTCAAATTTTAACAAAAAATTTAATATCTTTACTGCATATAAGTAAATTAAGTCAAAATTCAACTCCTGTAATGATATGATGCAACAAAATACAAAAATAAAAGAAAATTTCAAAATGGGCGTGGCTCCGCCCATTTTCATTTAGTTTGTCTAGACTACTTTTAATGCCATAAGTCGAACAAAAATTTACCAATCCTTCTCAAATTTGGCAGGGACATAGATTCTATGACGGTAACTGTTCTCTGTGAAAATGGGCGAAATCGGTGGAAGCCACGCCCAGTTTTTATACACAGTCCACGGTCTGTCCTTCCGCTCGGCCATTAACACAATAACTTGAGCAAAAACCGATATATCTTTACTAAACTTAGCCCACCTACTTATCTGAACTCACTTTATCTTGGTATAAAAAATGGCCGAAATCCGACCATAACCACGCCCACTTTATCGATATCGAAAATTACGAAAAATGAAAAAAATGCCATAATTCTATACCAAATACGAAAAAAGGGATGAAACATGGTAACTGGATTGGTTTGTTGACGCAAAATATAACTTTGGAAAAAACTTTGTGAAATGGGTGTGACACCTACCATATTAAGTAGAAGAAAATGAAAAAGTTCTACAAGGCGAAATAAACAGCCCTTGGAATCTTGGCAGGAATACTGTTAGTGGTATTGCATATATAAATAAATTAGCAGTACCCGACAGATGATTTTCTGGATCACCTGGTCCACATTTTGGTCGATATCGCGAGAACACCTTCACATATACATCTAAGGGCCACTCGCTTTTAAAACCCTCATTAATACCTTTAATTTGATATCCATATCGTAAAAACACATTCTAGAGTCACCCCTGGCCCACCCTAATGGCGATATCTCGAAAAGGCGTCCACCTATAGACCTAATGCCCACTCCCTCTTAAAATGCTCAGTAACACCTTTCGTTTGATACCCATATCGTACAAACATTCTAGAGTCACCTCTGGCCCACCCTAATGGCGATATCTCGAAAAGGCGTCCACCTATAGACCTAATGTCCACTCCCTCTTAAAATGCTCAGTAACACCTTTCGTTTGATACCCATATCGTACAAACATTCTAGAGTCACCCCTGGCCCACCCTATTGGCGATGTCTCGAAAAGGCCTCCACCTATAGACCTAATGCCCACTCCCTCTTAAAATGCTCAGTAACACATTTCGTTTGATACCCATATCGTACAAACATTCTAGAGTCACCCCTGGCCCACCCTAATGGCGATATCTCGAAAAGGCGTCCACCTATAGACCTAATGCCCACTCCCTCTTAAAATGCTCAGTAACACCTTTCGTTTGATACCCATATCGTACAAACATTCTAGAGTCACCCTTGGTCCACCTTTATGGCGATATCTCGAAAAGGCGTCCACCTATAGAACTAAGGATTACTCCCTTTTAAAATACTCATTACCACCTTTCATTTGATACCCATATCGTACAAACACATTCTAGAGTCACCCTGGCCCACCCTAATGGCGATATCTCGAAAAGGCGTCCACCTATAGACCTAATGCCCACTCCCTCTTAAAATGCTCAGTAACACCTTTCGTTTGATACCCATATCGTACAAACATTCTAGAGTCACCCTTGGTCCACCTTTATGGCGATATCTCGAAAAGGCGTCCACATATAGAACTAAGTATTACTCCCTTTTAAAATACTCATTACCACCTTTCATTTGATACCCATATCGTACAAACACATTCTAGAGTCACCCCTGGCCCACCCTAATGGCGACATTTCGAAAAGGCGTCCACCTATAGACCTATTGCCCACTCCCTCTTAAAATGCTCAGTAACACTTTTCGTTTGATACCCATATCGTACAAACATTCTAGAGTCACCCCTGGCCCACACTAATGGCGATATCTCGAAAAGACGTCCACCTATAGACCTAATGCCCACTCCCTCTTAAAATGCTCAGTAACACCTTTCGTTTGATACCCATATCGTACAAACACATTCTAGAGTCACCCCTGGCCCACCCTAATGACGATATTTCGAAAAGGCGTCCAATTATAGACCTAATGCCCACTCCCTCTTAAAATGCTCAGTAATACCTTTCGTTTGATACCCATATCGTACAAACATTCTAGAGTCACCCTTGGTTCACCTTTATGGCGATATCTCGAAAAGGCGTCCACCTATAGAACTAAGGATTACTCCCTTTTAAAATACTCATTACCATCTTTCATTTGATACCCATATCATACAAACACATTCTAGAGTCACCCCTGGCCCACCCTAATGGCGACATTTCGAAAAGGCGTCCACCTATAGACCTATTGCCCACTCCCTCTTAAAATGCTCAGTAACACTTTTCGTTTGATACCCATATCGTACAAACATTCTAGAGTCACCCCTGGCCCACCCTAATGGCAATATCTCGAAAAGGCGTCCACCTATGGAACTAAGGATCACTCCTTTTCAAAATACACATTACCACCTTTCATTTGATACCCATATCGTACAAACACATTCTAGAGTCACCCCTGGTCCACCTTAATGGCGATATCTCGAAAAGGCGTCCACCGATAGACCTAAGGCCCACTCCCTCTTAAAATGCTCAGTAACACCTTTCATTTGATACCCATATCGTACAAACAAATTCTAGAGTCAGCCCTGGTCCACCTTTATGGCGATATCCCTAAATGGCGTCCATCCATAGAACTATTGCCTACTCTCTCTTAAAATACTCTTTAATACCTTCCATTTGATACACATGTCATACAACCACATTCCAGGGTTACCCTAGGTTCATTTTCCTACATGGTGATTTTCCTTATTTTGTCTCCATAGCTCTCAACTGAGTATGTAATGTTCGGTTACACCCGAACTTCGCCTCCCTTACTTGTTTCTTGTAAGCTCATGGAGGCTATGGGCTACGCTGGAAAAATTTTGTACAAATCGGCGGTAATATGTGCACAGCCCAAGGAAACTTCTTAATTCATGTAGGTTCTGTGGTCTTGGCCAATCCTTTACAGCTTCTATCTTGTCGTTCGCAGTGCAGATGCCCTCTGTCGTTACCTTGTGACCCAAATAATTTACTTCCTTTTTAAACAGCGCACACTTTTTGGGACTTAACTTCAGACCAGCGCCAGCTATTCTTTGGAAAACTTCCTCCAAGTTCTTAAGATGTTCATCGAAATTCTTGCCCAATACGATGATGTCGTCCAGGTACACCAAGCATGTTTTCCAATGTAGTCCTTTCAATACCTGATCCATGAGTCTCTCGAAAGTAGCTGGTGCATTACATAGTCCAAAGGGCATTACTGTAAATTGCCAAAGACCATCTCCGACGCTGAAGGCTGTTTTCTCTTTGTCTTCCTCCTTTACCTCCACTTGCCAGTAGCCGCTTTTCAAGTCCAGTGTGGAAAACCATTTCGTACCAGAGAGCGAGTCCAGAGTGTCGTCAATTCTTGGCAATGGGTAGCTATCCTTTTTCGTAACGTCATTCAACTTCCGGTAGTCCACGCAAAACCTCATTTTTCCATCCTTCTTCTTTACAAGTACTACCGGTGAGCTCCAGGGACTAGCTGATGGTTCGATGACGCCGCTGTCGCTCATTTCTTGTATAATTTGACTCACAACTTCCCGCTTCGCCAGTGGAACACTACGGGGAGCTTGACGGATCGGCCTCGCATCTCCAGTGTCAATTTGTTGTTTCACAACGTTGGTGCGGCCTGGTTTAGAACCATCCTGGTCAAATATTATCGCGTACTTTAGGAGCAGTTGTTTTGCCTTACTCTGATATGCTTCCTCTAGCCCCTGCGTCCATGCCGTGATGTCATTTGAAAGATTAGTATTACTAGCTGAAACGTGTTCCTGGAGCTGTTCACAGTTAATAACTACTTCAGCCTCTTGGTATCTTCCCAAAATAGCTCCTTTAGTCAGTTTGAGTGGTGAATTGAACTCACTGAGTACTCTTACCGGAACACGTCCATCTTGTTTTGTCATAGCCAGGGTTTTTCCTACAAGTAGGTTCAGTGCTGATTTGTTTGCTGCTTCGACAACCCACAATTTTTTTGTCCCACAATCTGCATCAACCTTTGCCCAGATGACTGCTTCGGATTTTGGTGGTATTCGCTGACTCTCTTCCACCAGCACTCGTTTACTGCTGTAGCCTCTCTCGTAGCCGAAATTAAGTGGTATATCCATGTTCTTATATCGCATCGTCTTGCTTTGCATGTCGATCTTGATGCCCTGGTCGATTAAGAAGTCCACTCCAATTATGATTTCATCAACAATCTCTGCCACTATAAAATTGTGTACTACCGTGACGTTCCCAATTGCGACTTCACATGATACTTCTCCTAGAACCGTGCTGTCTTCTCCAGTGGCTGTACGCAATCTTGCTCCATGCAATGGTGTTATCTTCTTGTTGACTAAATCCGCTCGAATGATGGAATGAGATGCACCCGTATCTACAGTCAGTAAACGTTCCTTTCCATCCACATGTCCTCCGACAGTAAGATTGTTTGACCTTCTTCCAATTTGTGAGATAGAGATTATGGGGCATTCAATTGAGGGAGCCAGCTGTCGCCCCTTGCGGCTGACTCGCTTTAGTTTAACGATTGAATGGACTTGGAGATTTGCTCATCTCCTTCAGCTCTGCGTTTACGGCCACCCACATTGTTGGAGCTATTGGGACCGGTGCTGCAATGTCGTGCAATATAACCTGGGTTGCCGCACTTGAAACATTTAATAACTACGGCATTTTTCTGTAGTGATCCCTTCAGTGCTTCCAAAATTGTGTCTACACCATTCTGGCCTTTCTACTTCTACACGATGAGCCTTATATGCTGGTTTACTTAATAGGGAGGCAGTTTGCTGAGTCAATGCATGTGATACCGTTTCAGCAAATGTCAGTTTTGTGTTCGCGTATGTAGCTCGCTTCGTTTCCACGTCTCGTATGCCATTTTTAAAACTCTGGATTTTTACCCTCTCGGTGTATTCCACGGGTGCGTCCGCATTTGCGAGATGAGCCAACCTTTCAACATCTGAAGCAAACTCCTGCAATGTCTCATTTGCTTTTTGGTAACGGTTTTGCAACTCAATTTGGAATATCTGTTTCCTATGCTCGCTTCCGTAACGTCTCTCGACAGCGGCCATCAATGCTTCATAGTTGTTCCGCTCTCCTTCGGGAATCGTCTGTAGGATTTCGGCTGCTGGCCCTTTCAATGCCACGAACAGAGCTGCAACTTTATCTTCATCATTCCAGTTGTTCGCTGTCGACGTCTTCTCAAATTGGAGCTTAAATACCTGGAATGGAACAGAACCATCAAACGTTGGGGATTTTACCTTCAGAGTAGACGTTGAAGTGATTGGACGGTTCAATTGTAACTCCTGAATCCGATCTTTCAAAGCATCCATCTCGGCCTCCACTTTATTTTGTCGTTCACTAACAGCCTCCAGCTGCGATGAGAATTTTGTTTCCTGTGCCTCCAGCTTTGTTGAGATACGTTCTTCTTGTGCTTCGAGCTGTAATGTTATGCGTGCCTCTTGTTCTTTTAATTGTTCTGCAATTTGTGACGCCATGTGTGTTTTCTGTTCTTCCAATGGTGATGCCATATATGTCTTCTGTTCTTCTAGTTGAGTTTCCATCTTGGATGTTATCTGTGTCGACATTTCTGAAATGCGTGCCTCCTGTGCTTCAATTTTCGATGTTACTGTCGACGTTTGTGCAGATATTGCAGCCAATATCACGTTCAAGTCTGTGCTGGTAACCGTTTGCGATGTTTCGTTTTTCTCTTCAATTTTTGTTGTCTCCTCGCCATCAAGATGAAAGACATACTCTTCCACATCAATTCCTTCTGCTTCCATTGCCTCTCGTAGCCGTGCCTGAAGTTCTAGTTTAACGCCGCTTGTATTCAATCCACGGCTCTCCAACTCCTTCTTTAGTTGCTGGATCTTCAATTCACTGAACTTTGCCATGTCCTTGTTGTATTCCCAATCTTCGGAATTTATTCAACAATTCCTCTTCTGACACCAATTGTAACGAATTTGCTGCAAATCCTCTTATTTGCCCCTTTTGCTAGGTTCGTATCGCTAAACTGTTGAATAAATAACTCCAATATTGAATAATGGAAAAATGGCTTTTATTAAAATACTTCACAATAACACTCAAACTGTGCAACGAATAGCTTAATAACCAAACTGATATCTTAAAGGAAACTGATTTTCAAAATAATAGTGCTATTACTCGCTAGATATCGTTTTACTCGTAACTGCTTGACAATTCAAATCAAACTGAAACTTCTTACTCGCCTGCCCCGCTTTTATAGTTTACGCTGCATACTTCTAGGCTCTTCGATTTCCAGAAGTTACTAGTTAGTTCGGATACAAAATCGCCAGCCACAACTACGTGCACAAATTATTGCTCTCTTGTGACAACTCAGATAAGATATATGCATGTATTTGTGCATTGCCGCTCCGATGTTCGTATACTTACATATGTGTAGACGCAATTATTTATTCGTTTATGTAGATACATATAGATTGAATTATTGATGTGAATGTTTGTAGTTTACAGTCTCTCGCGCGCACATAGGCATATAAGTAAATGCATCTGTGTGTGACATCTCTCTGGGCTGCCTTATATATGTGTATACTTGATTTGATTATTAACGTAAATTCTGCTTGGCATGGCCTTAGCATCGCCTTAGTGATGGGATAATTTAGTGATGCTAATATCCGTGACAGTATGTTCGAATATTCCGGTATACGTGCATGAAGGTTGGGCACAAATGATTAGAGGAGCTCGTAACTCACCAAAACTTTTCGAGGTTCACATAAAATTATATGACGATTTTTTTATTTATATTTATTTTATACAGGGAGCTATAAAACTACCCATGCGATATACATGCTTTGAGATACACAAAAGATGAACTGTAAAATGTATTCTTCAAAAAAATTATACCGATGAAGAATTTTAAATAGGTGAATATCCCAAAAAAGGTCGTTGTTTAATTAAAGGCAAACCGGTTTATTCGAAGCGGTTGCCCCTTGCAGAATCAAAACTAAAATACAAAATGTATGGAAAACTGGTTGTACCAAGAATATCGTTCTTATTATAAAAACCCAGGGGGCAACGCTTTACCCGAACCCAACATTCAGAACATTCTGATTCTGATGAAAATAAGAACTGGTTCTAGGTTTGCAATAATTGAAATTGAATTAAGTGTGATTATTTTTTTTCATTTACATACATACCTTTGATAAGTCACAGCCGCGGATGTTTTCCCAAGTACTGTGTTGCTCCGAATCCCAATCCGCCACAAGAATTGGATTAGCAGGTTTTGGCTTGGCCCTAACATTATTTAAAAATCAATCTGCAGTGATTTTTTACGTATTTTGAGGTTAAGGCCATACCATGAGCACTTGGACTAATTCTTATAGCGTATTTGGATTAACCGCATCAAATGCATAGAAAGAATGAGCCAATTTACCTGACGCCGCTACTTTTAATTTTTTTTGTATAGATGTGTCAACAAAAAATTAGATCAACTTTTTAAATTTTTTTTGTGCCAGAAAAATGAATATGCCAAATCTAGGAGAATAGAAGGATGCGAGCAGAACAATTATCTTAGTTGAAAGAGCATAGTGTGAGTATAATATAAAAGTACATTTTTTACACTAGAAACTAATTCTTCTAATTTTGAGGGAGCAATAAACTTTAAAACTCAATTTCCCAACATTTACATTTTTGCGCATTCATGCTTCTGGCAAGTTTTTTTAAAAGAAATGACGGTATATTTTGTTAGTAAAACAGCCAAGTTCGCAAAAACGATGAAGCCTTTCTTTAAAATAATTATTCTCTGTCCAGGATAAGGGGAATAATAAACTATTTTATATTTGCTCTTTTGGCAATTGTTATGCAGAACTTATCATTTTTTTGCGTTACTACATATCTACAACAACCTTGAATACATTGCGGGAACAGAGGCCAGTATCCCGATGCCATAAAAATAACAACATCATGTAAAGGTGTCTTAGTTCGGGTGTAACCGAACATTATATACTCAGCGTGAACTTCAATTATACATTTCATTTCAGATAAATTGCTTTTCTACATAACACGTGGCACCGCCCGTTTAAAACAAAAATGTCTCTCGATTTCCTCTTAAAATAAAACTTGATAAGTGAAAGATCATTGATTCAAAACTATTTTTTGCTAAGTTATAGCTTATTATTCTAGTCTCCGACCCTTTTAAACTTTTTCCTTCGAGTTATGGCTACCTAAACATAGAAAATTGCTTAGTCATAAAAGGAGTGGTGCCGCACCCATTTTCAAAAATTTTAGTGTTTTCCAATGTAATGTTATAATTCAATTTAGAAAGTAAAATTCTATTGATACAAAGCTCATTTTCGTTAAGATATAGCTAATTATTTTCGTCTGCGACCCTTTTAAAAATCTTTTGTATAAAAGAGGGCGCGGTCTTTAACCGATCTCGTCCATTTTTCTAGAAATATTTCCTGCTATAGGGAAAATTTGTGTTCCCAATTATATTTCGATCCGTTAATTTTTTTCGAGTTATGGCTCCCGAAATATAGAAAATTTCTTAGTCATAAAAGGGGCGGTGCCACGCCCATTTTTTAATGTTGAAGTTTTTCCTATTTACAGTTATAAATGGACTTGGGAAAAGAAATACCATTGATATAAAGCTATTTTTTTCAAAGATATATCTTATTTTCTTCGTCCATGACCCTTTCAAAAATATTTTATATAAAAGTGGGCGTGGTCCTTAACCGATTTCGTTAATTTTTCTTCAAAGCATTCTCTTTAGTAAAGGAAACCCCTCTGCCGAATTTTGTTGCGATAGGTTTAACGATTTCTGATTTATGATTAAAAATATTTGTAAAATTGATTTTATTACAAGTGGGCGGTGCCACGCCCATTTAAATTTTTTTTTTAATTTTTATCAGGAGTCTCAATATCAGTCCACACGTAAAATTTCAACATTCTAGATGTATTATTTCCTAAATAATCAGTTTTTTTGTGTTTTCCAAAATGTTATATATATAAAAAGTGGGCGTGGGTTATCATCCAATTTCGCTCATTTTCAATACCAATCTATTCTGGGTCCAGATAAGCTCATGTACCAAATTTGGTGAAGATATCTCAATATTTACTCAAGTTATCGTGTTAACAGACAGACGAACGGACGGACATGGCTCAGTAAAATTTTTTTCGATACTGATGATTTTGATATATGGAAGTCTATATCTATCTCGATTCCTTTATACCTGTACAACCAACCGTTATCCAATCAAAGTATAAAAAAGCACTTACGCAAGACCATCACAGTATTGGAATCGGTCATGAATTTCACGGAAAATTTTTGAGCACACGAAGGGATTGGAGATCATACCTGTAAAGTACTGAGTACATACTTGTACTAGTACAAAATAAGTATAATAAATAAAGTATAAGTAGTACAGTACTTGTACTTCGAATCTGTAAGTAGAAGTAAATATACTTACGAAATACTTGCAAGTACCCGAAAGTAATTTTTGTGATAAAATATGTGATTCATAAATGGAAAATCAAAATGTACAACATCTGCTATAAATTTTTTATTGAATATGAGTAACATTCATATTAGAAAGCCACAAGAAGTAAAACAACATATTAAATAGGTAAAAATTGTACAACAGCTAACACCAGTCCGGATTTCGTAAGAATCATTCATGCGAAAATGCAATAAACTTCGTTGTAAATGAGTGGAAGAAGCGCCCGCGAAAGATTATAATAGCAGCGATATTTCTTGATTTTAAAAGAGCATTTGAAACGATGGACAGAGGTATTCTTGTAAAAGAGCTGTATATGTATGGAATAAGAGGAAAAGAGCTAATATGGTTTTAGGACTGCCTTACAAATCGTAGACAGCATACAAAAATAAAATCCATATGTGAATACAGGGGTGCCCCAAGGATCGATTCTGGTAGCAATTCTGTTTATAATTTACATAAATGATATAGAAAAAGTGATATCAAAATCCAAAGTGATAATGTATGCCGATGATACATTGGTATATAGGTACAGAAGCAGTGGAAGAATGTAAACGAAAGTTAGAATGTGTTATAGATGAAATGGCTTAAAACGAATAGACTCAAATTGAATGAACAGAAAACAAAAGTAATGGTGATGAATACAAATAGCGAAATAAATTTAGTGATGAATAATACTATAATTGAAAAACTAACCAATATGAAATACTTTTTGTGCAAAAAAGCTGGCAAAAAAAAATTAACTTCTTTAGAAGGACACGAAATAAATTAGACACCTTAGCAGCAATAAAAATTTACAATACAATCATAAAGCTTAAAAAAAGAATCCAGAAATTACAAAACAAATGTGTGAGATCCATAATGAAGTGCAACAAATACACCCCAATAAGTCTCATGCTTGAAACATTGAATTGGCTTGGCTTAACATTGAGCAAAAACTGATACTCAATACTATTAATAATGATTTTTTAAATTAAACACAACATGGCGCCGATGTATTTAACAAATTGCATTCAGTATGGCGGCCACCGTGGTGTGATGGTACCGTTTTCCACCTACCACACTGTATGCCCTGGGTTCGCACCCCGGGCAAAGCAACATCAAAATTTTAGAAATAAGGTTTTTAAATTAGAAGAAAATTTTTCTAAGCGGGGTCGCCCCTCGGCAGTGTTAGGCAAGCGCTCCGGGTGTATTTCTGCCATGAAAAGCTCTCAGTGAAAACTCATCTGCCTTGCAGATGCCGTTCGGAGTCGGCATAAAACATGTAGGTCCCGTCCGGCCAATTTGTAGGGAAAATCAAGAGGAGCACGACGCAAATTGGAAGAGAAGCTCGGCTTTAGATCTCTTCGGAGGTTATCGCGCCTTACATTTATTAAATTTTTATTCAGTATGTTAGAGATTAACACCAATATGCTCGACTGCATCGACTAGGACTACTGCAGCCCAAATACCTTATTATGTAAGGCATGCGCGGTTCCAGGGGGGGGAACTTTTTTTGTATTGACTGTAATGAAGTATATAATACAAATCTACATAATAGTTTCTTATCACAAAACGGATTTTTAATAATTTTTAATGTTTCTTGCTTTTTTACGTTCTAGGGGGGGGGGGGGGGGGGGGAGGGGGGGAACTTTTTTTTAAATATATATAACTAGCCTTTACCCGCGGCCCCGTCCGCAAGGAGAAATTTAAATATATGGGCTATTCGCGTTAGCCTGCTTATTATCTGTTTAAAATTTTGTTTTCTGTCTAATGCATTTTATTTTTGTAATTGAGTAAAAAAAAAAGAACTAAATGAGCTGATAACCTGATAGGATCCCAAATGATCCCGAAATTATCCAGAAAAAGCTACGAAATGACCCCCACGCTATCGCGGACGGATCCCGAAAACCATTCAGAAATGCCCCGAAAGGGTCTCCAAAAGTTCCCCGAATAGTCCCAAAAAAAAACCCGAAATGACAGCGACACGATTCTAGACGTACCATCGAACGAAAACCATCCAGAAAATATCCAGGAAGGGTCCCTAAATTATCCCGACATACTCCAGAAAAAGTTCCGAAATGGCTCCGAGGGGATCCACGACGGATCGCGAAAATCATACAGAAATGATTCCGGAAGGATCCCAAAATGATCCCGAAATAGTCCGGAAATGACCCAGATGGGATCCCGCACAGATCCAGGAATGATCCCGGAAGGGTGCAAAAACTATCCCGGAAAAGTAACAAAAAATCCGGAAATGGCTCCTACGGCATCCCGGACGGATCCAGGAATGATCTAGGAAGGGTCCCAAAATGACCCTGACGGGATCCCGAAAGGATTCCGAAAACCATCTAGAAATTATGCCGGAAAGGTCCTCAAATGATCCCCTAATAGTCCCGAAATGACCCTGACGGGATCCCGACAACTATCCAGAAATGATGCCGAAAGGGTCCGCAAATGATCCCGTATTAGTCGAGAAAAAGTCCCGAAATGACCACGACGGGATCCTGGACGAATCCCAAAAACCATCCAGAAATGATGCCGATAGGTATCCCAAATTATCCCGAAATAGTCCCGAAATTACCTCGTCGGCATTCCGAACGGATCCCGAAAATTATCCAGAAATGATGCCGGAAAGGTTCCCAAATGATCCCCTAATAGTCCCGAAATTACCCTGATGGGATCCCGGACGGATCTCGAAAACCATCCAGAAATGATGCCGAAAGGGTTTCCAAATGATCCCGTATTAGTCGCGAAAAAGTCCCGAAATGACCCCGACGGGATCCCGGACGGATCCCGAAAACCACCCAGAAATGATGCCGAAAGGGTTCCCAAATGATCCCGTATTAGTCGCGAAAAATTCCCGAAATGACCCCGACGGGATCCCGGACGGATACCGAATACCATCCAGAAATGATGCCGGAAGAGCCCCAAAATTATCCCGAAAAAGTCCCCAAATGACCCCGACGAGATCCCGGACGGATCCCGAAAACCATCCAGAAATGATGCAGGAAGGGCCCCCAAATGATCCCGAAAAAGTCCCCAAATGACCCCGACGAGATCCCGGACGGATCCCGAAAACCATCCAGAAATGATGCCGGAAGAGCCCCCAAATGATCCCGAAAAAGTCTCCAAATGACCCCGACGAGATCCCGGACGGATCCCGAAAACCTTCCAGAAATGATGACGGAAGAGCCCCCAAATGATCCCGAAAAAGTCCCCAAATGACCCCGACGAGATCCCGGACGGATCCCGAAAACCATCCAGAAATGATGCCGAATGATCCCGTATTAGTAGCGAAAAAGTTCCGAAATTACCCCGACGGGATGCCGGACGAATGCCGAGGACCATTCAGAAATGATGCCTAAAGGGACCCAAAATAACCCCGAAAAAGTCCCGTAATGATCCCGGAAACCATCAAGAATTTATCTCTCGAGGGTACGCAAATGATCCCGAAAGTACCCCGACGGGATCCCGAACGGATCCCGAAAACCCTCCAGAAATGATGCCGGAAGGGTCCCCAAATGATCGCGAAATAGTCTCGAAATGATTCCGGAATAGTCCCGAAAATGTCCCAAAATAACCCCGACGGGATCCCGGACGGATCCCGAAAACTATACAGAAATGATCCCGGAAGGGTCCCAAAATGATCCCGAAATAGTCCCGAAAAAGTCCCGAAATTACCCCGGCGTAATCCCGGCCCGATCCCGAAAACCATCCAGAAATGATCCCGGAAGGGTCTCGATATGACCCTTACGGGATTACAAATAAGGTGAAGCTAATTATAAAACCATGTTAATAAGGCAGCAGGCGCATTGGAGCGAATAAAAAGTTACATAGAAACATACAGGTAAAGCTAATAAAAGCGTGCTACTAAAAACAATTGATGGAGGGCGGATGGCGGGAGTAGAGGAGAGGACCACTGATCGTTCCTCCAAAATTGTCTAGATCTCGTTCTGTATGTACCAGATACCAAAAACTATTGATTTAGGAGAAAATTTATATTGAGTTATAACAATTTATAGATTTTACACCAGAGGGGGAGATAAAGGGGGGCGGGCGGAGGGTGACACTGCTTACTTTGTAAGCCCTCGACTTATTTGACCCCTTGAGTCTGTGATATTGGTGAACGCCAGTATACGTAAAGTTATAATGTGTAAAAATTATTGAAAAATAATTTCTCAAAGGGGTCGTGGGACCTCCACCCCTCTTTCCATGTTCGAAAAAATTTCGCTAGTACACTGCTGTCTGTGTCCCAAATTTCATCAAAATCCGTGTAGCCATTCTGGCGTGATTCAGTCGCAAAGACGAAAAATATAATAATTAAATTATAACTGTTCCTAGGGGGCGGAGACCACGCCCCTTTTGAAAAATATATAGCTAGTAGATTCTTCTAGACTATTGGCTATATGTGTGCAAAATCTCATCCAAATCGGTCCAGCCGTTCTTGCGTGATTGAGTCACAAAGACAAACGTCTGGACAAACATCCAAACATCCAAACATCCAAACATCCAAACATCCAAACATCTAAACATCCAAACATCCAAACTTTCCCATTTATAATATATATTAGATTAGATTAGATTTAAAAATATGTAAACGTATTAATAATAAATATCAATCTAATCTAATCGAATCTAACAATATTAAAGTAGTTTTGTGTTTGCCTTCATCAGTACTAGCTTTTCAAACGAAAAGTCCGCCTTTGATTGCCTTCTAGGACTATAAACAATGCCTACTAAGGAAAATAAACGCTCTACTGGAGCAGAGGAAGCTAAGAGCGTATTTATTTTGAGTGATAGGTCCTTCATAAGTGGATAACTCTGAAGCATATTGAAATCTGTTCATGCATCATTAAGATAAGTTAGGTGATCGTAAGGGTGCTGGTTGATCATTGCATATTTCTTCGAATAGCTCATCTATTTTGAAAAATTGATGGTTAATTAAGATATCATTTTCATAAATGCATGCAAAGGTAAAGAATAAGTTATTAATATCTGGAGTTTTAAAGTAAAAAAAAAAAAATAAATCACTCAAACCAAATTCGATCTCTATGTGTGTTCGTGCTTGACTAGTTGATTCAGTGATAGCAATTTTGTACATATCTGCGGTGGACAATGCAGTACTTGATATAGATTGTAAGGCTTTTACCCGTATAACAATTTTATTAGGTGGGAAGAGGTTTGATGACAGAGTGATGAGCTTCACCACTCTGAACTGTGGAAAGGAAATCATTCCAACAAATGTTGATAGGAACTTCGATAATGATGATGAGACGTTCAAAATTAATGACTAAATTAGCGAACGATTTACAAATATTTTTAGTGTCATAAAATATGTCATATTTGTAGAGAATAACGTTTCGATCAGTAGTTGAGCTGATTGTTAAAAAATACAAGTACTTTACTTGTACTTCTACAATTCAAGTACAAGTACTTCGATACTTATAATTGTACTAACTTTTCGAGGTACTGAGGTACTGATACTTGTACTTGCACTGGTACATTTTTTAAAGGTCTGTAGGATACATACTTTGTATGTCACTGTATTTGTTTATTGGCTCGAATTTCGTCCTCAGCTTTCCTTTTTGCTCGTCCAGTTGATGAGGGTTGCGAATCGGTGTTGCATGAAGGTTTGGGTGCAAGCTGTGCTATAGGTTTGGATAGAGTTGGCTGTTCTTTAGATTCACTATTTATATTTATTAAGAGCGGTGGGTTAATTTTGTAGCGCCTGGAGCAAAACACGTGCATCCTCTCAAAATGGCTCATTGTAGTGGCTACCTCAATCCTCTCTGATCCGCATCTTGTTGGAGGTTCTTTGTTGCGCTGTTAATAAAAGGGAACAAATAAGGAAGGCTAAATTCGGGTGTAACCGATGAAAGGTGGTAATGAGTATTTTAAAAGGGAGTGATCCTTAGTTCTATAGGTGGACGCCATAAAGGCGGACCAGGGGTCACTCTAGAATGTCTTTGTACGATATGGGTATCAAATTAAAGGTATTAATGAGGGTTTTAAAAGGGAGTGGCCCTTAGTTGTATGTATGAAGGCGTTTTCGATATATCGACCAAAATGTGGATCAGGGTGACCCAGAACATCATCTGTCAGGTACCACTAATTTATTTATATATGTAACACCACAAACAGTATTCCTGCCATAATTCCAAGTGCTTTCGATTTCGCCCTGCAGAACTTTTTCATTTTCTTCTACTTAATATGGTAGGTGTCACACCCATTTTAAAAAGTTTTTTCCAAAGTTATATTTTGCGTCAAAAGACCAATCCAATCACCATGTTTCATCCCTTTTTTTGTATTTGGTATTGACTTGTGGCATTTTTTTGCATTTTTCGAAATTTTCGATATCGAAAAAGTGGGCGCTGTCATAGTCGGATTTCGCTCATTTTTAATACCAAGATAAAGTGAGCTAAGTACGTGAACTAAGTATAGTAAAGATATATCGATTTTTGCTCAAGTTATCGTGTTAACGGCCGAGCGGAGGAACGGAAGGTCGGCTTTGTATAAAAACTTCAACCGATTTCGCACATTTTTACAAAAAACAGTTACCGTCATAGAATCTATGCCTACACTAAATTTCACAAGGATTGGTAAATTTTGGTTCGACTTATGGCATTAAAAGTATACTAGACGAATTAAATGAAAAAGGGCGGTGCCACGCCCATTTTGAAATTTTATTTTATTTTAGTATTTTGTTGCACCATATCATTACTGGAGTTGAATGTTGACATAATTTACTTATATACTGTAAAGATATTAAATTTTTTTTTTAAATTTGACTTAAAAAAGATTTTTTTTTAAAAAGTGGGCGTGTTCATCATCCGATTTTTCTAATTTTTATTTCACGCACATACGGTAATAGGAGTAACGCTTCAGCCAAATTTCATCACGATATCTTCAAGGACTGCCAAATTAAAGCTTGCATAACTTTTAAATTGCCTTCTATTATAAGTGGGCGGTGCCACGCCCATTGTCCAAAATTTTACTAGTTTTCCATTCTGCGTCATAAGGTCAACCCATCTACCAAGCGTCATCGCTTTATCCATCTTCGGTAATGAATTATTGCACTTTTTCGGTTTTTAGAAATTTTCGATATCGAAAAAGTGGGCGTGGTTATAGTCCGGTTTCGTTCATTTTAAATAGCGATCTGAGATGAGTGTCCAGAAACTTACATACCAAATGTCATTAAGATACCTCAAAATTTACTCAACTTATCATGTTTACGGACGGACGGACGGACTGACGGATGGACGGACGGACATGGCTAAATGAATTTCTTTTTTCGCCCAGATCATTTTGATATATAGAACTCTATATCTATCTTGATTAGTTTATGCCGTTAGGGATACCGTTATACAAACAAAATTATTATAATCTGTGAGCTCTGCTCAGCTGAGTATAAAAATTATAGTGTACATTCGGTAATACTTTTTGAAAATATACATACCTTATATTTTTCAGCAAGGCCTGTCCACCTTTTCTTCAGCTTGGTCCACTCCTCGTTAGCCCCTATTTTTGCACTTACTTGCCTAAAAAGAAACTCTGTTAGTGTAAGCTTTTTACAATGGAAACAAGCATCGACACTCACTCTCAAGCAGACCTTGCGTGCATTACCTTTGCGGTGAGCTTGTCCATTTCCATCTTGTTTCTATAAACAAGTCCGTTAGCTCTTCTGACCCTGCAAAATAAATATGTACATGCAGACAGAATGCAGCGCTGCACATTTTAGTATACAATACTTACATTTTTCGCAAATATTTTCTTGTTTGTGCCATTTAAAAATAAATTAAGATTATTTTAGAATATTTTTATTTATATTTTATGACAACATTCAAATATATTTGACATATCAATTTAGGTTGAAAAGTATGCTGAAAAAACCCTAATTATTGCCTTACCGACATTATCCACTGATTTAGGTGTTTTCCCAGTTTTGGTCGTAATTTAGGCAATCTCGCAGACAGCCTTAAAGCCTTTCTAGTGACGATGGATGGCTACATTGCAGGGATTTTATGGCAATTGGCTGTCGGAAAAATGGAAATAAGGTTAACCACCGTCAGTTTAACTAGATAGCGAGCAGCTTTTCAGATATCTTTTATATAGAGGTTCCTTGAGAATATTACACTGCCAATTACACTCACGAGACTCACTACTTAAATATTATGGCCATGGTGCCACAGAAATCTTTGTCATATACTCATATACACTTTATCTAATGTTGACAAAAATCTGTTATACTAACAGTTTTCGTTGATATCCTTAAGGCGACAGTAATAGTTGTTAAGTAAACAGAGCTATGGTTTATGCTTCATGCAATTTTGTTTGTTGATTCAACTGTTGAAATAGTCATTTCAGAAATAATAAATTTTGCGGAGTTAATTCAAAATCTGATTGCAATGGATAAAAATTTACAGACGTTTCGGTTGAATTGACCCATGATTCGGTTGATCCACCAGCCCATTTTTCGGTGTATTGTTTGAACTGATGATAATACGCCGTCCTGAACTTGTATTTCTCAACTATGTGACTATCTTCGCCTTTTCTCTATTGTCAAAGATTTTTTTAACTATTCTTATTGTGGTTTAAATTTCTGCACAGTCAGCGTAAAGGTAGATGCCCTGTAAATTTACCTTAACTCTCTCGGAGACTTTGTTGTTTATTTCACAAAATATTTCTCGTTGAGGATGCAAAAAGTCAAGTGCTACAAATTTAAGTATGTATCGCAGTTAGATAATACAAAAATTAAGTTCTTTATTTTTTAAATTTCTTTAACAACTAAAATTCATTTAGAGAGAAAACACTTTTTTCATTTTGATATTTTACAAAAAGATATACATATAAAAAAGTTTAAATAAACAAGTGGTTTTTTAACAAGTGCATGCCCTACATACTCAAGTTAAAATATACGAATATCCATGTGAGGAAGGCAATTGCCCGACAAGATCAGTGTTAATGTGTGAGAAACGTGAACTTGGACCCTCATAACTACCTGTAGCTACTATATGAAGCGCTGAAGAATTATTCTAGATGTCGCATTAGCTCCCGGATGAGACATGTTGTATATAGTATTAAAAATGTCTCAAACCAAGTGGAATGTATGGTCTTGCAAAACGTCGCACCTCCCTGACAGTTTTCTGTTGCGGAAAGTTTATAATTCCATCAACTTTCTCAGGAATTGACTGAGTGCCTTCAGCAGACACTAAATGGCCGAGAAATGTTACTTTGTCTTGTCCAAAATGGCTTTTCGCACCATTTACTGTTAGACCGTATGACTGAAGGCGATTAAACAATTGCCCAAGATATAATAAGTGTTGTTCAAACAAAAGTCTAACCCTCGAAGAACCTCGTGCATGAACCGCTGAAACATTCGAGCGGCGTTACATAAGCCAAAAGTCATAAATTGGAACTCACATAATCCGAGCGGGGTAATTATAGCCGTTTTAGAAACATCGGCAGGTGCAACTAGAATTTGATTGTAGGCACAAAATAAATCAATGGTAGATAATAATGGATGTGCAGAATGGGATAACGATCAGGAAGGGTTTGTGCGTCAAGGCGACGATAGTCTCCGCACGGACGCCACTGGACATTTTTCTTCAATACCATATGTAACGGACTTGACCAAGAACTTTTAGATGGGCAACAAAGTCCTTGATCGACCATAAACTGAAACTCTCGTTTTGCAATTTCGAGGTTGTCTGGTGCTAAACGACGAGGCCGCGAAAATATCAGAGGACCTTTTGTCTCGACGACATGATCAACACAATGAGCAAATTTTTCCTGATGCTACGAAGAAATATTTAGATAAAAGTTTATGATATAAGGTTGAACTTACAAGCGTCTTTAACTGGTAACTCTCTTAATTCACATAACTTACCGGAAGAGCTCCGACCAACTGCTACTGGCATCAGCAATAATTAATTTCCAAGCAAAGGAATGACGTAAACCAAAAGTTGGGGTTAAAAGTTGAGTACCAAATGTGTTGATAGATGTGCCATGCCAAAACGTTTGTATTTGTCTTGCTTTTTGTTAGATATACCTGCTGATGGGAGAACCGCCATATCCGCTCCATTTTCTATCAAAAACTTTTTGTTGGTGGACTTATCAAAGATATGTAAACTATTGATTGTAAAGTACCGGCCACTAGCTTCATCTGGTGACCGGCCGACGAGTTTTCCTGGTGGCGTTGCTTGTGGTGGCCTGTTTGGAATATGCTTCTTTAGTTAGCTCCTGCTATGTCCTCATTTTCATTTTTGTGCATGAATCATATTCAGCCCACATTCCTAAAAACTTTTTTCTTATTTCAAAGAACAAATTAAAATAATCCTAACAAATGCTATTTATTATAATGAAAAGTTTTAATTTTACAAAATTATAATTTATGCTGCAAAAGGAAGATTTGACATTTCGCACACGCTAACTTGACTCCTAAATACTTCCAATAAATAAAGTTAAACTTTTCGCATCCATTAGCACTAGGATATGTGACAGCGACCGCCACAATATGACTCACACCAGCATGAGTACTTGAAAAATATAAATGCATCTGCAGAATTGTATAGTCGCTTGTAAGTATGTATGTTTTTGAATGTATATATGTAAGAGTGTCCTTATAAATAAAATTAACTAATACAATAACTCTTGACTTCTCTAAGCGGAATATACAAAATGAAGACAAACTATCTCAAAAAGGCAAATATATACATATACGAGTACCTACATACATTTGTGGTGCACAAGAATAAATACTTACACATATAGATGCTTATATACTCGACAAATATTCACCCATCTCCTAAAAAGCATATTCTTGGAGTAAGCACTTGTAGTGGATCTTATACTGAATAACAAGAATGCGTCACACTTCCCTTCACTTATGTACATATATTGCCCCTCGAGCGACACTATATACACTTTGATTCCAACTCTAACTGCCAGTAGTCATCAGTGCCAAAGAGTCAACAGTTTTGTAAAAAAGTTGGCAGCGAATGTAAGCAGGACACGCGTTAAGTTGAGCGTATCGCTGAATGTGTATGCGAATGCGTGGCGCTGTTCGAATAAACTGCAGTGTGAGGCTACATGAGGTGTGCACTTCAGAGCTTTGTGGAGCTTAAGAACATATTTAACATAAAAGCTGAAGTCATGCTTGTTTCGTTTATTAACTGTTTTTTTTTTTTTTCAACACATAGATCCCTTTACCAATTCGACGTCTTTATAAAAGTCGTACTGTAAATAAAGAGTATTGGGTTTTTGTTGTTTTTTCCGAATTCAAAACAGTCCACGTAGGCCTTTCGGGACCAAGACGACTTTATTGCTAAAGAACTTATTTGACTGTATTGAACCTCATGGCTGACGCCTCCTGATTATTTTGCAAATGCTGTAGAGTGAAATATAAATTTTTTTGCATATCCTCACTGTCTTCAGATCGCCAAAGCGACCTTATGTAATAAAATTTCTCGAATGTACATTCTTGCACTAAGTTCACAATAATTTAAGCTGCTAGTAAATTTTCTATAATTTGTCTCTCTCGAAATTACGCTTTCTCAATACGATCATGTTTTTTCAATACTATTTCTTAGACAGAAAGAATACTTTCTCGACAGTACCCATTGGCGAACAAAGAAGACTTGTCCGGCAGTGCCAGTGGAGGTGCGAAGAGGATCTGTCCGCCAGCAGCCGTAGCGATACGAAGGTGACCTATCCAACAGTACACATAGAGTACAAAGAATACGCATAGAGCTGTACTGGCAAGCGTACAAAGGAGAGTAGAGAAAGGATATGTCCCCTAGAGAGAGGAGAATGACCTGTTCAACACTTACTGTGCAGCATAAGGAGGTACAGTTGATTCCTCCATAAATAATGTTGAACTCGTCCCATATTCATCTTATACTAATAGCATTTTTGGCAGGGAAGCGATTACTTACTTAATTAATTGGCGCTTAACCGTCTAAACGGTTATGGCCGTCCAACAAGGTGCGCCAGTCGCTCCTTCGCTCCGCCAACCGGCGCCAATTGGTCACACCAAGGGAGTTTAAATCGTTTTCCACCTGGTCCTTCCAACGGAGTGGGGGCCGCCCTCTACCTCTGCTTCCATAGGCGGGTTCCGATAGAAACACTTTCTTGGCCGGAGCATCATCTTTCATTCGCATAACATGGCCTAGCCAGCGCAGCCGCTGAGTTTTAATTCGCTGGACTATGTTGATGTCTGCGTATAGCTCGTACAGCTCATCATTAAATCTTCTTCGGTACTCGCCATCGCCAACGCGTAGAGGTCCATAAATCTTTCGAAGAACTTTTCTCTCGAACACTCCCAAAGCCGCTTCATCTGCTGT
Organism: Eurosta solidaginis; assembly: GCF_040869045.1. Lineage (NCBI taxonomy): Eukaryota > Metazoa > Arthropoda > Insecta > Diptera > Tephritidae > Eurosta > Eurosta solidaginis. The sequence goes on from NW_027136905.1 coordinate 796,099, forward strand.
TGTCATGGTCCATGCTTCTGCCCCATATAGCAGGACGGGTACGATAAGTGACTTGTAGAGTATGATTTTCGTTCGCCGAGAGAGGACTTTGCTTTTCAATTGCCTACCTAGTCCAAAGTAGCATTTATTGGCAAGATTGATTTTTCGCTGGATTTCAGTGCTGATGTTGTTGCTAGTGTTGCTGCTGGTTCCCAAATAAACGAAGTCTTTTACTATTTCGAAATTATGGCTGCCAACAGTAGCGTGGTTGCCAAGGCGCATATGCGCTGACTCTTTGCTCGATGACAGCAGGTACTTCGTTTTGTCCTCATTCACCATCAAAGCCATCTTTACCGCTTCTTTTTCCAGCTTGGAGTAAGCAGAACTAACAGCGCGGGTGTTTAGACCGATGATATCAATGTCATCAGCATATGCCAGTAATTGCACGCTTTTATAGTATATTGTTCCAGTGCGGTTAAGTTCTGCAGCTAGTATAATTTTCTCCAGCATCAAATTAAAGAAATCGCACGATAGGGGGTCACCCTGTCTGAAACCTCGCTTAGTTTCGAACGGCTCGGAGAGGTCCTTCCCAATTCTGACTGAGCTGATGGTGTTGCTCAACGTCATTTTGCACATCCGTATAAGTTTTGCGGGGAAACCAAATTCAGACATAGCGGCATATAGGCAGCTCCTTTTCGTGCTGTCGAAGGCGGCTTTAAAGTCGACGAAGAGGTGATGTGTGTCGATTCTCTTTTCACGGGTTTTTTCCAAGATTTGGCGCATTGTGAAAATCTGGTCGATGGTAGATTTACCAGGTCTCAAGCCGCACTGATAAGGTCCAATCAGCCGGTTCACGGTGGGCTTCAATCTTTCGCACAATACACTTGAAAGGACCTTATATGCGATATTAAGAAGGCTGATTCCACGATAGTTGGTGCATTTTGCAGTATCCCCCTTCTTGTGGACTGGGCAAAGAACACTTAGATTCCAACCGTCGGGCATGCTTTCGTCCGCCCATATTTTGCTAAGAAGCTGCTGCATGCGCCTTACCAACTCCTCGCCGCCGAACTTGAATAGCTCCGCAGGCAATCCATCAGCGCCCACGGCCTTGTTGTTTTTCAATCTGGTTATTGCTATTCTAACTTCGTCATAATCGGGCGGGGGGACATATATTCCATCATCATCGATTGCGGGATCGGGTTCTTCATCTCTGCGCGGTGAATTACTGCCTCCATTTAGGAGAGCAGAGAAGTGTTCCCTCCATAATCTAAGCACTCTCTGGACATCAGTTACAAGGTCGCCGTTTTCAATCCTACAGGAGTTTGCCCCGGTCTTGAAACCTTCCGTCTGTCGCCGTATTTTTTGGTAGAATTTTCGGGCGTTATTCCTGGTGGCTAGCAGCTCAAGCTCCTCGCACTCACGCCTTTCTGCTTCTGCTTTTTTCTTCCTGAAAAGGCGTCTCGCTTCCCTTTTCAACTCACGATAGCGTTCACACACTCCTCTTGTCGCGCTCGCTTTTAACGTAGCCCTGTAGGCAGCGTCTTTTCTTTCGGTTGCAACGCGGCATTCTTCATCATACCAGTTGTTTTTTCGTGGCCGCCGGTAACCAATTTTTTCCTCGGCGGCAGTATGAAGTGAAAATATAACCGAGTAGCATAGGTTAGGTTAGGTTGACCTGACCAAACTGAAAAACCCTATCAAAAAACAGGACATATGCTATAAAACAACTCCGTCCTCTAGCAAATACTAGTAGCTTCCTAGGACTTAAGCCACTTGCTGCTTCTAGATCTGACAGCTGTACCACCCCAATAGCTCGAGCCTTAGCCTGGCAAGCGCAGGGCACGAGTACAGAACGTGCTCGAACGTTTCGTCCTCCAACCTGCACTTCATACATCTGCTATCATTGACCAAGCCTAATTTAAAGGCATGTGATGCCAGGAGGCAGTGTCCAGTGAGAATACCCGCCATAGGGCTACAGTCCTCTCTTTTTAATGATAGTAGCAACTTTGTTAGTCTAAGGTTCTAAGACCTACACATAATCTTCGACACTTTACAGCCCCGCGCTTGAACCCGCTTGGTGGATCATGTGCACCTCTCGCCTTCGCTTAATCTCGTCCAGTCTAATTGGGACGTCTACGGAGCAAGCTTCAAGGGATGCGCCCTTTTTAGCTAGTTCATCTGCTTTTTCGTTCCCATATATTCCCATATGTCCTGGGTCCCAACATAGATGTATGCTTTTCCCTGCCCCGATTCTCTCCAGAGACTGCTTGCACTCTAACACGAATTAGGTGCTGTACTATGCGAGATTATTGCCCTAATTGCTGCTTGACTGTCAATATAAAAGTTAACGCGGTTGCAGCTTAAGCTATTCTCTTCCAGTGTTTCTACTGATTTGGTTACGGCTAATATTTCCGCTTGGAAAACGCTACTGTAATCTGACAGCCTGTAGGATCTATTTATTTCCGGATCAGCACAGTATACAGCAGGCCCTACTCTTTCCACTAGTTTGGAATCATCTGTGTACACATGTATCGCCTCGTCCGCCATTTGAGCACCTTTCCGCCAACCGTCCTCCTCTATTGTGCCCGAGTAGCATAAAGCACGTAAACCTATTTACGCATATCATTTGTTATGCCATCGCTTACTTCGAGTGCAAAGTCTTCTCAAACATTTTATCATGATACGCTTAAGGGCGCGCATTCGATAAAGCAGGCTGAAATTTTTTGGCAGCAGACCACTTTCACTGTCTTTTTAGTAGCCAGGGGAATAGGTAACATACTCGTCTCCAAGACGCTAATGCACTGGCCGATAATTGTGGCATTAATCACCATTTGCCGATCGACCCCTTTTTTTAGCGTCGACTCACCATCTTCGATGCTCCGGTTCCTATTCACAGATGCACCACATATTTCTTAGTATACTTTGTATCCTGTCGCAAATATCTTATTAGTTTCGTTCGGCAACGTCGACTCTTTTACGTGCAGTCCTGGATATCAGAAACACTTGATTCATAAATAATTCAGGGTGAAAAAAGCATCTGGTCGATAAGTTCGGCTGACGATCCATTTAAATTTCAAGTTCAATTAAAAAAATTACCACAAAGATAACTGAGCCATATTTAGCTGTCACTCTTAGGACCATTATCACAATCTCCAGTTAAGTTATACTTTACATGAGGGATAGCAATCTGTCATTAATTTGATATTTTTGTTTTACCAACACAGGTTGACCAACCCACGGTCAAGTCGATAATCGGGAATAATTTGTAGAACAACTCGTAAAAATCTGTTGTGAATACACGGAAACTAGCCCAACAGCTGACTTTTGTTTACAGTTTTTCTTTGCTCTTAAATGAAACACGAAACTTCAGAGAAAACGGAAATGTCGATAACTTATATAGCCTTAGGGCCCATTTCACCATCTTCAGTTATTCACTAATTTGTGAGTTATCAAACTTTTCGTTTTCTCCGTGTTAACTAAAGCTTCGCGTCTCAGTTAAATGAAAGGAAAATGTGTAAACAAAAGTCTGCTGTTTGGCTAGTTTTCGTGAATTCACAATAGATTTTTGTGACTTGTTCTGTAAGTGTAACTAAAAGTTAGCTGTTTGAATGGTTATCGTGAAACCACAATGGATTTCTCCGATTTGTTCTACAAAGTATTCACAATTATTAATTTAACTAAGGCATAGTTACCCTGTGCAGGTGAACGCGAAAATGTCAAACGAAGGTGTCTGAAGGATTTTGAATCTCGTGTTAAATTCGCACTTAACTATAGATGTTAAAAACGCCGCTTAAAGGCACTGCCAAAGGCAGTACATCACTGAACTTACGCCCATATGTTTGTATCTTCAGCGACCCAAAAGGAAATCAACATAACGAAATGGAATGTGAATAGTAAAACAAAATAGGAAACGAGAGGATGAATTTTATAAACGCAAGGAATGAAAATAAGTATTTTGTAGAGTATTGTTAGAAAATTTACAGCTTCGGCGTTGCAGACGGATGTTTTGGCCGAGTGAATGTTGCACATTTTTTAAGGAAATTGTTTAATTTTTCATTTGTTACTAATACAAGTGTACACACATGGCATGCACCTTGTTTGTAGCCTGAAGGAAAATAGAAAGCTAGAGCAATGGGAAACGATTTTTGTTTCATTTGATAGGATATTAATTTTACAAAATACAAACAAAAAACTTTTATAGCCAATGGCTGTTATCAGCTTCCTTTCATTTTATTGACGTTGTTTCGGTCTTAAAATAGTGCAATTGCCACAAAATATCAATTTTATATGATTTAATATATAATAAAGCATGCGAAATTGAACCTTAACTTGGCAGATCACGAGTGATAAATGAAAAAAAAATTAATAAATTTCTTGGGGAGGAAGCAAATCGCTAACGGCTAAGAAGTTTGGTATTAATGAAATGACGGGACTTTAAATTTGACTCAAACATATACATAGAAACATAGACTCATTAACTGGAACAGAGAGGATCGAATAGTTTGTTCCTTTATCGAATTGGCAAACGAAAAACAAAAATACATGCTTAGACTTGTTTATTTTGGAGTAAAAATTTTAATAGGATGTAATGGTTTCGTATATTCTGGGACCATTTGGGCATTTCGATACTATTGAAAAACAATTTTACAATGCAGGAATTATCCCAAAATGATCCCATATGCAATACGGAAATGATTCGGAATCTCAGACAAATTGCTTCGAAACAGCTTCAAAGTGATCCTTAAAATAATTCTTTAGAAGTAGTACCAAAATGGCCCAAGAATTTACGACTCCGCTTCAAAATTTTACCGAAATTCGTCAATCCGTTATGCATGGACAATTAACCGATCAATGCGAGTATTCCAGCCAACAATATACATATGTAAGAATTTTGTGAAATTTGAGTTTGCTAGTTCTTAAAATGAGGCAGATATTTCGAAAACCATCTTTTCTGAACAAAAAGTTGTGTGTAATATATACTATATATACTACCGATCTCTTCGATTTTTTCTGACAAAAATATATGCCATATACTAAAGCATTTAGCTTCAATCTGATCTTTTCTGATCAACTCAGCTCGTCATTCTGAAAACTTCGGTATACTTATTGGTGTGTCTATCTCATCTTCTTTAAGGACAAACTTAATATAAGATTATGTTTTCATAAAAGCTATAAGCATAGAAATTTGTTATATTTTTCTTGTGCTTAGTAACATTTAAGCACTCAGTCATATTCACTGCAAGATTCGAAGTTATTACAGACAGTGGTCTCACCAGAGTCAAAGTCAACCCCGCGAGTGCTCTTTTGGCTTTATCCTTATACAAACTTATAATTTTTTCTTGCCGGTATTGGTGTTCTTTTTCATTCACCATTACCTGTTAAAAAGGTAAAGTTTCGCATTCCCATTTTGAAATAATTTTAAGTAGGAATGAGATCGATATTCGAGCTCTAATGTTGAGACTTTTGGTGAGCGCAATTCTGGTCTACCAGTACTTCGTACCTTAAATGCAGAGGCGCAACGAAATCTTCAAATCTCTTGCCGGCAGCACTTGGGGGAATAAGAAACGTTCATTATCACTTACAACTCAAGCGACCGGAATGTTATGAGTCCCCAATATGGTCGCCTAGCCTAAGGGATACACACTGGAAGAAACTACAGGCCTGTCAGAAAATCCGTCTCAGAACAGATACAGGTTTCCTTCTTATTTCCCCAGAACATCATCTACACAGCGAGTCTAGAGTATTCCCCATAAGGGAGAGAAACTAAATGCTGAACAAATAGTTTCATAATGAGCAAATAGACCTCCAGAGAACTCAGTCGTATTAGAAAAAAAGCACAAATAGGTCCTCGGTGATATTCACATAAAGGCGTCGGAACTTTTTGCCAGGAATTTCCCGGGAAACCCCGCTTTCAAAGTCAAATATCCTGAGCTCGTAGTAGAGGAAAGCAACCTTCCCAGGAAGATACGCTCACTCTAGCTCAAGTTCGATCTGGTTAAAATTTTACCTATCCAGAATCAACTCCGACATGTATAATGTCCTGCTTGTAACGTGTCCCACATGACATCAACCATCTTATCAATTGCAATGTTGAACCAACGCCTCTACCGCCCTTTTATTCCCGGTACCTGTTAAAACTGCAAGTTTCCTCGGACTCCCGTTGGAGGGTATTGATGGCATTTTGTTTGCTACAAAAACAAAAGGCAATACTTACTACACATATATGTAGTGCTGCATGTAGGACACAACACTGGTGACAGACAACTCCGATGACCGACAACACTGATGACAGATGATATTGAAAACCAAAGAACTGAACGAATCAAGGCGAATTCATACCAGGTGGTGGCAAAGCGAATTCAACCAATTCGCCGTGCAGAAGAATGTCAAGTCAAAAGAAAATTTTTATTGATTTCGATTAACTGACATATTATTGTACAAGGCTTTGTATGGAAAATTATCAAGAAGAAGCAATCAGCTGTTGGGATAACACCACCTCTACTGAATTCGCCTTGGAACGAATCTTGACATTAAGCGACCTACATTTGAATAATGACGAGTACGAACTGAAAACAGGAGTGGTGAATAAGAAATATAAGCAAAGAAATCCAAACGAATTGAGGCTGTGAAGAATACGTAATAATTTGAAATTAATTGCATGATTAAAAAGATTTGACCAAATTTTGTTTGCACTCAAAGTTTAATCACAATTTTAGAATTTATTGTTCAATTCATACTTTAAAATGGACGTTGACCAAAAAACGACGCTGACAGTTAACGAGCTTAGAGAGAAGTTGAAAGGCCTTGGAATCTCAACTTCCGGCCAAAAGCGTGAACTTCAGGATAAACTAATCCAGCACTACGGCTTGTCTCGAAATGAGTCTAGTGATAATGAGTCCACTCAGCCAGAATACGATGATGTTGAAGAAAGTAACAATCTTTTGCCTTCTCGTTTTTGTGGGCACCAACAACAATTCACCCTTAAAGATTTAGGCGATTGCATAGGTACTTGCACTGGTGAAGGATCCCTTGATATTAGTTTTTGGGTTAATTAATTTGAAATAAATGCAGCCATTGTAAAATGACACGCTCTACAAAAATTTTTATACGGTAAGCAGCTTCTGTGTGGAGCCGCTAAGTTGTTCATTAGAAGCCAAAGCAGTATCAACAATTAGGCAACTTTTAAAAATGCGTTGATTGATGAATTTGGTTCTAAGCTGTCTTCATCAAAAGTTCACAAAATCTTAAAAAATCGTCGCAAACGTACAAATGTATCTTTTCGGGAATATTTATACAATCTAATGGAGATAGGAAAACAAATAAATTTGGGAGAAGAAAGCATCATATATTATTTTATAGAGGGAATTCCAGACTCAAAATTTAATAAGACAGTCTTGTATCAAGCAGAGACTATCAAAGATCTAAAAGAGCAAGTGAAAGTTTATGAAAAAATACGTAGGGCTAATGTGGGCCAGGTAAAAGCAGAAACAAGCGATGAAGTGAAAGCCAAGTTCACCTCATCTGAAAAACCAAAAGAGGTATCAACTAAAAGGTGTTTTAAGTGCGGTGATAAAACGCATATGGCAGCCAAGTGCCCCCAAAAGCAGTTTGAATGTTTTAAATGTAACGAAATGGGCCATCGTGCTTCCGATTGCAAAGGCAAGAGTGCCAAAGAAATAAAAAAGGAACCGAGTTTAGTCAATACCTTGACAAATGATATTTTTCAACCCTTTGTTAATAGCGTTAGGCACGAGTTACATTTTAAGACTGTCAGAATTAATAACTTCAGATTTGAAGCTTTAATTGATTCAGGGTGTTCAACTAATATAATACGTCATAATACGCTGTTAATGAGTGGATGTGTAAGTAAGTTGGGTAGTGATAAGAGGAAGCTTTACACCGCATGTGCAAATGTGATAGAAACAATAGGTAGCTTCGAAACTCCGATGCATATGGACAACTTATCATTAAATGTAGTTTTCAATGTTGTCAGAGAGTAGGATATTCAGTTCGCAGGAATGATAGGAAAGGCTATCCTCAAAGATGTTGACATTGCTCTTATAGAAGATGAAGTTGTTTTAAAGAAAAAATGTTCGACGACAAAACCACCAGTTAAAGGCAGTAAACCAGCATCAAATATAGAAGATAACATTGACGAAGTTGATTGAGAAAAACCAACGGTTGAAGAAAGGTGGATTAAGGAGTTTGATGCTATAAATTTAAGAGAGCTGAAACTCGAACATACAACTGATTTGGAGCATTTAGATAAAAGCGTAGGTAAAGAAGTGGGAAGTTTAGTTCGTGCATATTCACCGGTAGGATATTGCCCATCTCCAGTAACCATGCAAATAGTGTTGTCAGATGATGTACCCATATATCACCGTCCACGACGAATGTCTATTGCAGATCAGCGTTTTGTAGAAAAGCAAGTTGACGAGTGGCTAAAGGAAGGAATAATCCGACCAAGTAATTTCAATTACTTTTCGCCTATCGTAGTTGTCCCTAAGAAAGATGGAAATAAGAGATTATGTTGCGATTACAGACGTTCAAATCATAGGAGACAACTTTACTATGGTTCTTATGGACGATTTTTTATATAAGCTTCAAGGGGCACGGGTCTTCACAAAGTTAGATTTGTCTAATGGGTTTTTTCACGTACCGGTAGATACTCAGTCAATGAAGTACACGTCATTTGTTACGAGTAACGGGCTATATGAATTTTTGTTTGTACCGTTTGGTATTTGTAACTCCCCAACGGTCTTTTGTAGATATATCAACGCTGTATTTAGGACGCTAATCCAAAAAGGTACAGGTAATTCCGTCCGAAGATGAAAAAGAAGGAGTAGAAAAGTTTAAAGAAGTTTTACAAGTATGCGCCAGATATGGTTTGAAAATAAAGTGGTCAAAGTACCAATTTCACAAGCGGAGAGTAGAGGTCGTAGGGTATATTGTTGAAGCCGGTTCTATACAAATTTCAGAAGAAAGGACAGCCGCCGTGAGAAATTTCCCATTACTGTCTGACAAGAAAAACCTTTAAAGGTTTTTAGGGCTAACATCATATTTTCGGAGATTTATAGCAAGTTTTGTGCTGATTGCAAGACCTCTTTCAAACATATTACGAAAAGACGTAGTTTTCAAATTAGGTGAAGAGCAAACAGCAGCTTTCATGCAACTAAAAATGCTTTTGCAGAAAGCATCGATGCTGCACCTTTTTTCACAAAATGCACTAACGGAGGTCCATACCGATGCCAGCAATAAGGATATAGAGCGATGCTACTGCAGAAAGATTCCGATGATCAAGAGTTACATCCTGTCCAATATATGAGCAGGAAAATGAAGCCAGTTGAAGAAAATTACCCATCTTATGAGTGGAGGATATATCTTTTAGGTATGAAATTTAAAATTGTAACTGACTGCAATGATTTTACAATTACTCTTAAGAAAGAATATGTGCCATCGAAGATAGAAAGATGGGCATTGTTGCTTCAAGAATTTAGTTATGAAATTGAGCATAGTGCAGGAATAGGAATGGCACATATTGAACCACTGAGTCTAGTATATTGTTTAATGCTAGAAGACTCGATAAAGCTTCGGCTTAAACAAGCTCAACTCAAAGATGAATGGACAAGGGCTGTGCGGAAAATTTTGGAAAAAGACGTATATGAAGATTTCTACCTAAAATATGATATTCTTTTTAAGGATCCTGAAAAGGAACTTATAGTTGTTCCATTACTTATGGAGGAGGAAATAATAAAAATGGCTCACAGGCAAGGGCATTTCTCATCAAAGAAACCCAAAGAGATATTGGAGAAAACTTTATATATTCCTCATATAAGTACCTAAGTTGGAAACACTGTACAAAGTTGCATAGAATGTATTGTAAGCGAAGCCCAGTCTGCAAAAGAAGAAGAATTTCTTAATACAAAAAACAAAGAGGACACACCATTGAGTACGTACCATATTGACCACGTAGGGCCGTTAGAAACAACAAGTAAATCGTACAATTATATTTTAGTGGTAGTAGATGAATTTAGTAAGTTCCTTTTGTTATATCCCACTAAAAACACAGGAGCAGAAGTGGTAGTAGAAAGACTTAAGAGGCAGACCCCGATGTTTGGCAACCCTAAACGAATTATTACAGATAGAGGTGCTGCGTTTACGTCTAATTTATTCAAGGAATATTGCGAGGCAGAAAATATTTAACATTTATTAATAACCACAGGAGTCCCGAGAGGAAACGGACAGGTTGAGAGGATGCATAAGGTCGTACCTATGTTATCGAAACTATGCGTGGAAACTCCTGCAAGCTGGTTCAAACACATAGACCGTGTTCAACAATTTATAAATAGTTCACCGCCACGTAGCACAAAACAATCGCCTTTCAAACTGCTAACAGGACTTGAAATGGGTACGGCAAATATGCCAGAGCTTCAAGAACTGCTTGAGGAAGCTGCAGTAGATTAACTAAACAAAGATCGCGAGGTAGTTCGCAAACAAGCGTAGGAGAACATTGAAAAGATGCAAGAAGAAAATCGTAGGTCATATAATGTCCGTCGTAAAAAAGAAACAACATACAAATTAAATGAATTGGTGGCGGTTGAGAGAACCCAATTTTGTTCAGGTTTAAAATTAAAGCCGAAGTATTTAGGGCCTTATAGGATAATAAAACAGCTTAGGCATGATCGATACGAGGTAGAAAAGGTAGGTGATCATGAAAAACCGGGAATGACTTCAACTGTGGCTGAGTATATGAAGAAATGGACAGGCTCATTCGAGGGCGGCCGAATGTAGTGCTGGATGTAGGACACAACACTGGTGACAGACAAATCCGACGACCGAAAACACTGATCACAGATGATATTGAAAATGAACGAACTGAACGAATCTTGACATAAAGCGACCTACATTTGAATAATGACGAACACGAACGGACAGTTGAAGTTGGGAAGTAAATAGCGTAGGACTATTGGAAGAATACGCCACTGAACGTAATTACTTATTAATTCCTAAGTATAAAACATAAACTATTAATTTAACCATTTATTAATAAAAAATGAAATGTGATTAATAAACTTATATATTAATTTTATACACAAACATGCTGTGATTATTTGTCTTTTGGTGAGTGAGTTTTGTACCCAACTCGACTCGAAGCCAGGGACAGAATATAATAATTATTTTTTTTTCGGATTCGAAAAAGTCCTGGTCAGAAAATTTTCCTAGGTGAAAATGTTTGAGTTCCCAGGTATCCCTATAGCAATATCATGTCGAATCATGCATCCTTTTTATTTTTGGAACTTTTTCCATAAAAGTCCACATATAATAGTTAAATCTGAATTTTTATTTTTTTAGTCCGATAGAACTAGTTAAACTCGGACTTTTAAAAATAAAAGTCCCGAAATAAAAGTTAAATCAAGACTTTTATTTTTTAAGGCCGAAATAAAAGTCCCGCTTATCCGAATTAAAACAAGTAGGGAAGGCTAAGTTCGGGTGCAACCGAACATTACATACTCAGTTGAGAGCTATGGAGACAAAATAAGGAAAATCACCATGTAGGAAAATGAACCTAGGGAACCCTGGAATGTGGTTGTATGACATGTGTATCAAATGGAAGGTATTAAAGAGTATTTTAAGAGAGAGTAGGCCATAGTTCTATGGATGGACGCCATTTAGGGATATCGCCAAAAAGGTGGACCAGGGCTGACTCTAGGATTTGTTTGTACGATATGGGTATCAAATGAAAGGTGTTACTGAGCATTTTAAGATGGAGTGGGCCTTAGGTCTATCGGTGGACGCCTTTTCGAGATATCGCCATTAAGGTGGACCAGGGGTGACTCTAGAATGTGTTTGTACGATATGGGTATCAAATGAAAGGTGGTAATGAGTATTTTGAAAAGGAGTGATCCTTAGTTCCATAGGTGGACGCCGTTTCGAGATATCGCCATAAAGGTGGACCAGGGGTGACTCTAGAATGTTTGTACGATATGGGTATCAAACGAAAAGTGTTACTGAGCATTTTAAGAGGGAGTGGGCAATAGGTCTATAGGTGGACGCCTTTTCGAGATATCGCCATTAGGGTGGGCCAGGAGTGACTCTGGAATGTTTGTACGATATGGGTATCAAACGAAATGTGTTACTGAGCATTTTAAGAGGGAGTGGGCATTAGGTCTATAGGTGGAGGCCTTTTCGAGACATCGCCAATAGGGTGGGCCAGGGGTGACTCTAGAATGTTTGTACGATATGGGTATCAAACGAAAGGTGTTACTGAGCATTTTAAGAGGGAGTGGACGTTAGGTCTATAGGTGGACGCCTTTTCGAGATATCGCCATTAAGGTGGGCCAGAGGTGACACTAGAATGTTTGTACGATATGGGTATCAAACGAAAAGTGTTACTGAGCATTTTAAGAGGGAGTGGGCAATAGGTCTATAGGTGGACGCCTTTTCGAGATATCGCCATTAGGGTGGGCCAGGAGTGACTCTGGAATGTTTGTACGATATGGGTATCAAACGAAAAGTGTTACTGAGCATTTTAAGAGGGAGTGGGCAATAGGTCTATAGGTGGACGCCTTTTCGAAATGTCGCCATTAGGGTGGGCCAGGGGTGACTCTAGAATGTGTTTGTATGATATGGGTATCAAATGAAAGATGGTAATGAGTATTTTAAAAGGGAGTAATCCTTAGTTCTATAGGTGGACGCCTTTTCGAGATATCGCCATAAAGGTGGACCAAGGGTGACTCTAGAATGTTTGTACGATATGGATATCAAACGAAAGGTGTTACTGAGCATTTTAAGAGGGAGTGGGCATTAGGTCTATAAGTGGACGCCTTTTCGAGATATCGTCATTAGGGTGGGCCAGGGGTGACTCTAGAATGTGTTTGTACGATATGGGTATCAAACGAAAGATGTTACTGAGCATTTTAAGAGGGAGTGGGCATTAGGTCTATTGGTGGACGTCTTTTCGAGATATCGCGATTAGTGTGGGCCAGGGGTGACTCTATAATGTTTGTACGATATGGGTATCAAACGAAAGGTGTTACTGAGCATTTTAAGAGTGAGTGGGCATTAGGTCTATAGGTGGACGCCTTTTCGAGATATCGCCATTAGGGTGGGCCAGGGGTGACTCTAGAATGTGTTTGTACGATTTGGGTATCAAATGAAAGGTGGTAATGAGTATTTTAAAAGGGAGTAATCCTTAGTTCTATATGTGGACGCCTTTTCGAGATATCGCCATAAAGGTGGACCAAGGGTGACTCTAGAATGTTTGTACGATATGGGTATCAAACGAAAGGTGTTACTGAGCATTTTAAGAGGGAGTGGGCATTAGATCTATAGGTGGACGCCTTTTAGAGATATCGCCATTAGGGTGGGCCAGGATGACTCTAGAATGTGTTTGTACGATATGGGTATTAAATGAAAGGTGGTAATGAGTATTTTAAAAGGGAGTAATCCTTAGTTCTATAGGTGGACGCCTTTTCGAGATATCGCCATAAAGGTGGACCAAGGGTGACTCTAGAATGTTTGTACGATATGGGTATCAAACGAAAGGTGTTACTGAGCATTTTAAGATGGGGTGGGCATTAGGTCTATAGGTGGACGCCTTTTCGAGATATCGCCATTAGGGTGGGCCAGGAGTGACTCTGGAATGTTTGTACGATATGGGTATCAAACGAAATGTGTTACTGAGCATTTTAAGAGGGAGTGGGCATTAGGTCTATAGGTGGAGGCCTTTTCGAGACATCGCCAATAGGGTGGGCCAGGGGTGACTCTAGAATGTTTGTACGATATGGGTATCAAACGAAAGGTGTTACTGAGCATTTTAAGAGGGAGTGGACGTTAGGTCTATAGGTGGACGCCTTTTCGAGATATCGCCATTAAGGTGGGCCAGAGGTGACACTAGAATGTTTGTACGATATGGGTATCAAACGAAAGGTGTTACTGAGCATTTTAAGAGGGAGTGGGCATTAGGTCTATAGGTGGACGCCTTTTCGAGATATCGCCATTAGGGTGGGCCAGGGGTGACTCTAGAATGTGTTTGTACGATATGGATATCAAATTAAAGGTATTAATGATGGTTTTAAAAGCGAGTGGCCCTTAGATGTATATGTGAAGGTGTTCTCGCGATATCGACCAAAATGTGGACCAGGTGATCCAGAAAATCATCTGTCGGGTACTGCTAATTTATTTATATATGCAATACCACTAACAGTATTCCTGCCAAGATTCCAAGGGCTGTTGATTTCGCCTTGTAGAACTTTTTCATTTTCTTCTACTTAATATGGTAGGTGTCCACCCATTTTACAAAGTTTTTTCCAAAGTTATATTTTGCGTCATTAAAGCAATCCAGTTACCATGTTTCATCCCTTTTTTCGTATTTGGTATAGAATTATGGAATTTTTTTCATTTTTCGTAATTTTCGATATCGATAAAGTGGGCGTGGTTATGGTCGGATTTCGGCCATTTTTTATAACAAGATAAAGTGAGTTCAGATAAGTAGGTGGGCTAAGTTTAGTAAATATATATCGTTGGTTGCTGAAGTTATTGTGTTAAGGGCCGAGCGGAAGGACAGACGGTGGACTATGTATAAAAACTGGGCGTGGCTTCCACCGATTTCGCCCATTTTCACATAGAACAGTTACCGTCATAGAATCTATGTCACTACCAAATTTGAGAAGGATTGGTAAATTTTTGTTCGACTTATGGCATTAAAAGTATTCTAGACAAACTAAATGAAACTGGGCGGAGCCACGCCCATTTTGAAATTTTCTTTTATTTTTGTATTTTGTTGCATCATATCATTACAGGAGTTGAATTTTGACTTAATTTACTTATATACAGTAAAGATATTAAATTTTTTGTTAAAATTTGAATTTAAAAAAAAATTTTTTTAAAAAGTGGGCGTGTTCTTCATCCAATTTTTCTAATTATTATTTACCACATATATAGTAATAGTAGTAGCGTTCCTGCCAAATTTCATCATGATATCTTCAACGAATGCCAAATTACAGCTTGCAAAACTTTTAAATTACCTTCTTGTAAAAGTGGGCGGTGCCACGCCCATTGTCCAAAATCTTACTAATTTTCTATTCTGTGTTATAACGTCAACCCATCTGCCAAGTTTCATCGCTGCAACCGCCTTTGGCAATGAATTATCGCATTTTTTCGGTTTTTCGAAATTTTCGATATCGAAAAAGTGGGCGTGGTTATAGTCCGATATCGTTCATTTTAAATAGCGATCTGGGATGAGTGCCCAGGAATCTACATACCAAATTTCATCAAGATACCTCAAAATTTACTCAAGTTATCGTGTTAATGGACGGACGGACGGACGGACGGACGGACATGGCTCAATCAAATTTGTTTTCGATCCTGATTATTTTGATATATGGAAGTCTATATCTATCTCGATTCCTTTATATATGTACAACCAACCGTTATCCAATCAAACTTAATATACTCTGTGAGCTCTGCTCAACTGAGTATAAAAATTAGGTACCAATGGACTCTCCTGGATTCCAAAAATTTAAAACCTTATGGACTTTTGAAAATTTATGTTAATATTACTAGAAATTTATCATAAACCAACCAGATCGAAAATCTCGTAGTATAAATGATGAACTTGCAGTCGAAATTTCGTTCCAATACAACTATTAGAGTGAAAATTGGTAAACCGCATTCTCCTATGATAGGAAAGCTTTCCAAAAAAAGAAATGGTCGTAATCGGTCAGTAGCCACGCCTCTTTCTGTATATAGAAATTTCCACACAGAACATGCAATATTTGAGTATCTAAAGAAGCCACGTTATTTGATTTTGGCATGTAAATTACTGATATTGCATGTAGTTGGTCCACATAATTTTTTTGGACAATGGGCGTGGCACCAACTACTTTCCAAATAAGATTTTTTGGACTTTCAAGTGCGATAACTCGTACATACTTTGAGCAATATTTTTGCAAATTGGTAAGCGAACTTCATATTTGTATTTGTACATGCCGACGGAAAAAGTTTTAAAATCGAATTAAAGTCACACCCACTTGTATATAAAAATATCAAAACTGGCTACTTGAATTCATTGCTAAGTACGTGAATATGTCGGAGTTATTTCGGGACTATTGCGGGATCATTTGGGGATCCTTCCGGTATCATTCCTGGATGACTTTCGGGATCCCGTCAGAGTCATTTCGCGACTTTCTCGGGATCACTTGGGGATCCTTCCGGCATCATTTCTGGATAGTTTACGGGATCCGTCCGGGATCCGTTCGGGATTCCGTGAGAATTATTTCGGGACTTTTTCGGGAGTATTCCGTTATCATTTATGGATGGTTTTCGGGATCGCGTCGGGTTTATTTCGGTATCATTTGGGGACTCTTCCGGTATAATTTCTGGATGGTTTTCGGGATCCCGTTAGGGTAATTTCGGGACTTTTCCGGGACTATTACGAGATGATTTTGGGGACCTTTCGGCATAATTTCTGGATAGTTTTCGGGATTTGTCCGGGATCCCGTCGGGATCATTTCGGGACTATTTTGATATCATTTTGGGACCCTTCCAGAATCATTTAAGAACTCTTCGAAACCGGTAGTTCAGCACACATGATTTTTTAAATTATGAGCTTTTATGGCCATGGATTTGCTGCAAATTATTCGTAATTAAAGTTAGGTATGTTTTATTTTTAATATCTAACACAGCTTTTTCGTCCTATTTTTGATTATTTTAAATGAATTCTGTAACGAACTATATATATGGGGTATTCCATCCCATTTCGACCAATTTTGAACCCGACCCCTTTAGAATTGGCTGAAAGTTTTTCTTCTTTTTCTAGCATACGAAAGACGTTTTTCAGAATTTTTCAAATTTTTCATCCAACTCTAGAAAAGTTATGAATTTTTAAAAAAGCACCGTTTTTGTTTTCAAAATGCTATAACTTTTCCAAAAATTCACCGTTTGGGATCTTTTTTTTTTTAATTGTTTTCGGAAAAAATACAAAAAAATGTTTAGTTTTTTTTTAATTTTTCAGTTTTTCGATATTTTTCGAATTTCGCCATTTTTTTTTTTTTTTTTTTCTCATAAAAAACTACAATCAATTCTGCAATCATCCCCACTAATCCCGGAGTGGGCCGATTATTATTATTATTTTTTTTATTTAATTGAAAACACAAAAACTTTAAAAATTTTTTTGTATTTTTTCCGAAACGTACATTTAAAAACAAATTAAAAAAAAAAGATCCCAAAACGGTCAATTTTTGAAAAAGTTATAGCATTTTGAAAACAAAAACGGTGTTTTTTAAAAATTCATAACTTTTTTTGAGTTGGATGAAAAAATTTGAAAAAATTCTGAAAAACATCTTTCGTAAGCTAGAAAAAGAAGAAAAACTTTCAGCTAATTCTAAAGGGGTCGGGTTCAAAATTGGTCGAAATTGGATGGAATACCCCATATATACTATAACTATACTTTTTGTAATATTTTAACCAGCTAAACACACGAAAAAGCAACACTATTTTCATCTAAAAAATTCTCTTTGGTTTTAGCTAATTGTAGTTTTACTCCTTTGTTCTATGAATAGTAATTCCTTCACCCCTGTCATATCAATTAATTTAACTTAAAAACAAAATTTTAACTTCTTGGTTAATTATTGAGCTCAAGGCCGCAAAGATAAATAAAACACCATATATTTTGTGGTATTATAATTTATATAATTGGTCGATATTTCGGTTTCAATCTGAAACCATCCTCAGGGCTAGAAAAACACAAAATTACGAATAACAAACATTTGGCATTTGCAGCAAATCCATGCCCATAAAAGCTCATAATTTAAAAAATCATGTGTGCTGAACTACCGGTTTCGAAGAGTCCTTAAATGATTCTGGAAGGGTCCCAAAATGATATCCAAATAGTCCCGAAATGATCCCGATGGGATCCCGGACAAATCCCGAAAAGCATCCAGAAATGATGCCGGAAGGATCCCCAAGTGATCCCGAAAAAGTCCCGAAATGACTCTGACGGGATCCCGAAAGTCATCCAGGAATGATACCGGAAGGATCCCCAAATGATCCCGCAATAGTCCCGAAATAACTCCGACATATTCACGTACTTAGCAATGAATTCAAGTAGCCAGTTTTGATATTTTTATATACAAGTGGGTGTGACTTTAATTCGATTTTAAAATTTTTTCCGTCGGCATGTACAAATACAAATATGAAGTTCGCTTACCAATTTGCAAAAATATTGCTCAAAGTATGTACGAGTTATCGCACTTGAAAGTCCAAAAAATCTTATTTGGAAAGTAGTTGGTGCCACGCCCATTGTCCAAAAAAATTATGTGGATCAACTACATGCAATATCACTAACTTACATGCCAAAGTCAAATAACGTGGCTTCTATAGATACTCAAATATTGCATGTTCTGTGTGGAAATTTCTATATACAGAAAGAGGCGTGGCTACTGACCGATTACGACCATTTCTTTTTTTGGAAAGCTTTCCTATCATAGCAGTATGCGGTTTACCAATTTTCACTCTAATAGTTGTATTGGAACGAAATTTGTTGCAAAAATCCACTGCAAGTTCACCATTTATACTACGAGATTTTCGATCTAGTTTGTTTATGATAAATTTCTAGTATTATTAACATAAATTTTCAAAAGTCCATAAAGTTTTAAATTTTAGGAATCCCGAAGGATCGATTGGTACCAAATTTTTTGATTCGGATAAGCGGGACTTTTATTTCGGCCTTAAAAAATAAAAGTCTTGATTTAACTTTTATTTCGGGACTTTTATTTTTAAAAGTCCGAGTTTAACTAGTTCTATCGGACTAAAAAAATAAAAATCCGAAAATAATTTTTATCTTGATCCAAATATATTTAAAGTCCGAAATTAACAGTTTTGCAAGGACTCATATTATAAAAGGAATAACAGTTTCAGCCCCTGCTCGAAGTACTACATATATACAAATGACAAGTTCAGGACTGAGCATTAAATAGTGATATTCGGACTTCCGGATAGTGAGCAAATATTTAACCAGCGGCGACCACGTCAAATCAAACACTGGAATGAATAGCCTACACGGTAACATGCTTAGTTAAATTTACATGTATAAGATTGATTTAAGCATATCGTCGCTGCGCTTACGAAAACAGTTATGTGTTTTTTGTCAAAAATTTTTTTATTCCATTATTCATTATCACTATATAGAGCCCACATTTCTGCATATGCTGTTTTTTTATATCTCTTTTGGTTTAGAAGTGACCCAAAAGAGCTCTGTGCTCACAGCCCTAGAAGTACCCTGAAAAACGGTTAGGTAAAAAATAATTACAAACCATCTTGCTTCCCAAGGTTCTATGAGCCGGGCCAACTCGGAATCTTTCCCGACCAAGGGCTGTTATTTCAGTGTAACCCCATTTAAATTGTTGCGTCCCTCCCACAAATTGTCATCCTCCCAGCAGATCCTTGCAGCTTGACTTTCCTGCTCCGGGAGGGTATCGAACCCAATCCGGGACCTGTACCTGACCCCGGTACAGATAAATGATTTTGCTGCGTTTGCCGGATAATTATCTCTTTAGGACGGTTACACTCTTGTCAGTGTGTCACGTGCAAGGGATGGTTGCATCGGACAGAATGTTGTGGGCTAGACCCCAAAACCCGAAGTCCTCATAACTTTTACAAATCTTTTGTGGCTCCTTGCTGGTTACGCCCAAGGGCATCCCATAGTCTGCGCCTTAGCGCCCCCACTACCTTCTAGCTGCCCCGCTGCTCAGCAAGCCACAACAACACATAATTTTGCAGATCACGGATATAGTTGATTTCATGAAGCGGTATAACATCCGCATTGCAGCGATCCAAGAGACCAAACACACAGCAAGATCTGCTCTGCAGACCTGCTCTGGACATAGCGTCCACAGAAAAGAATGCGAGAGCGGATATGGAGGCGGTCTCTTGTTAATCACCCATCACTCAGTGCAATATAATCTATTTGATCCCGACATCGGTATCACGCTACCGACTGTCTTACACCCTAAAATCTTCGGTGTGACGTTCGATCAGGATCTACATTTTGGAGAGCATAAAACCGCTATTGTACCGAAAATCCAGAGCCGTAATAAAATCCTCAAATCTCTTGCCGGCAGCACTTGGGGTAAAGACAATTAACGCTCATTACTACTTACAAAGCTTTTGGCCGGCCGATTGCTTGCTAAGCGTCCTGAATAAAATACAGGCCTGCCAAAACACTGCCCTCAGAGCAGCTACGGGCTGTCTTCTTGTGTCCCCAGAACACCACGTACACAACTAGGCGAGAGTACTCCCCATTAGGGAGAGAAATGAAATGCAGAAACCTAGGCATCCCAACAGATATCTGATTGATGAAGCCACACCTCCCAGGGGCCTAAGGGGTCATGTCCGTAAGCAATATGAAGAAATATGGACAAATTTCATACATTTCCCTACCACCAAAAGCAAATTTAATTATTATCACGTTGTAATGGGTAAAAACATGATTTTTTTCCTTCACACATCAACAACCTACTTTCCATAAAATATTGCAAAAATACAACATTTGCAGAATTTTGCAAATGGACCACAGAAATAAGTTTTTTTGATCTCCTGAACAGTTACTGAAAAACACGTAACTGTTTTTGTGAGCGCAGCGACGATATGTACATTTACTCTTTTAAGTTTATGGGGCGCTCTTACAAATGACCCATACCTAGAATGAGTGAAAACACTAACATATGTATAATCTCATCCGTATATTTACGTACAAAAATGAATAAATAACTGGAATTATTTTGCCACCGTACCCGGCGGGCGCGTGAAGATTGAAGTCAATAAATCGAATGGTGAATCAACAAATCTAAATTAACATTAATTGAATATTGAGGTTGCATGCGGTTGCCTTGAAAATACATATCTATGTATGTTTGTATGTACATAAGTGGCCACATATGTATGTAATTAAATTTATATGAATCATAACAACAACATTTGTAAAATGATCACTCATCATACATACATACAAACAGACCCCTTCTAAATAGATGACCGAATTAAAATAAATTTATTTACTCTCAATTAAAATTTTGATTTCATTCAATTTAATAGAGTTGGATTAAGTGTAGGTGATACATACATACAAGCCATTTGAATAGGATTTGACTTAGTTTCTGAAAGGTCGTCGTTTGGAAAAAATTGCACAGGTTTCTTCGAAAATTATTTAAACAGCAAATTGGTACAAACATTCAAATGATGAATAACAAGTAAGGGTGTATAAGCTCGGGTGTAACAGAACATTATATACTCAGACTGAGCTTCAATCATACAGTTCATTTCATATAAATTATTTTTCTACATAACACGTGGCAACGCCCATTAAAAAAATATCTTCCAATTTCGTCTTACAATAAAACTTAGTAAGTGAAATATCATTGATGCAATAATATTTTTCGCTAAGATATAGCTTATTATTAAATTATACGACCCTTCTAAACATCCTTTATATAAAAGTAGGCGTCGTCTTTAACCGGTGCCGTTCGTTTTTACTTAAAAATATTTCCTGCTATAAGGAAAATATGTGTACTAGACTGGGTCGATTTATTAACCGCTATCGACCCAGCGATTTTTCGATAGGATTTGGGCTCAAGGAAAAAAAGTTCCACTAGGCATACCCAAAAAAATAATTTTCGAGCCTGCGAAATTTAATTTTTTTGACTTTTTTCGACTTTGATTTTTAAGGTTTTCTTCATGGCCTGCTAAACATATTTTCATTTAATTGTAAAATTTTCATGTATACCCTGTCCGACCCAAAAATGTCCGCTAAAAACGTTGGCGATAACAGTTTTTTGAAAAAAAAAAATATATATATTAGCGAACATTTATGGGTCGGACAGGGTATAATATGAAATTTTTTTAGTAAAGTCAAAAAAATGAAATTTCGCAGGCTTGAAAATTATTTTTTTTTGGGTATGCGTAGTGGAACTTTTTTTTACTGAGCCCAAATCCTATCGAAAAATCGATGGCGCGATATCGGTTAACTTTCGGCCATACAATCGACCCATCCTAATGTGTACCCAATTTCATTACAATATGTTAATCTTCGAGTCATGGCTCCCGAAACATAGAAAATTGCTAACTCAAACAAGTAAGCAAGGCTAAGTTCGGGTGTAACCGAACATTACATACTCAGCTGAGAGGATAGCTGCGTTGGTTTCGTGGGATTTCGTAGATGGTTTATAAGTAGTTTTTAATTCCATATCACATATGTTTGGGAAATATCGAACAAATTGTAGACCAAAGGTAACGTTTTTTGGAACGATTTTCCTTCATCCTTTGTCGAATAATGGAAAATAACCATGTAGGAAAATGAACCTAGGGTAACCCTGGAATGTGTTTGTATGACATGGGTATCAAATGAAAGGTATTAAAGAGTATTTTAAAAGGGAGTGTGCCTTAGTTCTGTAGGTGGACGCCTCTTCGATATATCGCCATTAAGGTGGAGCAGAGGTGACTCTAGAATGTGTTTGTACGATATGGATATCAAATTAAAGGTATTAGTGCTGGTTTTAAAAGGGAGTGGCACTTAGTTGTATATGTAAAATGTGGACCAGGGTGACCTAGAACATTCTCTGTCGGGGACCGCTAATTTATTTATGTATATAATACCACGAACAGTATTCCTGCCATGATTCCAAGGGTTTTTCATTCCGCCCTGCAGAACTTTTTCAAGCCTTCTACTTAATATGGTAGGTGTCACACAAAGATTTTTATAAGTTATATTTTGCA
Source organism: Eurosta solidaginis (assembly GCF_040869045.1). Taxonomy (NCBI): domain Eukaryota; kingdom Metazoa; phylum Arthropoda; class Insecta; order Diptera; family Tephritidae; genus Eurosta; species Eurosta solidaginis. The sequence continues at coordinate 818,848 of NW_027136905.1, forward strand.
TCAAAAAACCAATCAAATCACCATGTTTCATCCCTTTTTCGTATTTGGTATAGAATTATGGCATTTGTTTCATTTTTCGAAATTTTCGATACTGAAAAAGTGGGCGTGGTCATAGTCGGATTTCACCCATTTTTAATACCAAGATAAATTGAGTGCAGATAAGTACGTGAACTAAGTTTAGTAAAGATATATCGATTTTTTCTCACGTTATCGTTTTATCGGCCGAGCGGAAGAACAGACGGCCGACTGTGTATAAAAACTGGGCGTCGCCAATTTCGCCAATTTTCACAGAAAACAGTTATCGTCATAGAAGCTATGCACTTACCAAATGTCACAAGCATTGGTAAATTTTTGTTCGACTTAAGGCATTTAAAGTTTTCTAGACAAATTTATTTAAAAAGTGCGAAGTCCTTTGCTAATTTTTATTTGGAACACATAAGTAATAGGAGTAACGTTCCTACCAATTTAATCAAGATATCTTCAACGACTGTCAAATTACAGCTTGCAAAGCTTTTAAGTTACATTCGTTTACAAGTGGGCGGTGTCGCGCCCATTGTCCAAACTTTTGCTATTTATTTTTCTGCGTCATAAGGTCAACCCACCTAACAAGTTTCATCGCTTTATCCAATTTTGGTAATGAATTATTTCGCTTTTTCGGTTTTTCGAAATTTTCGATATCGAAAAGTGGGCGTGGTTATAGTCCGATTTCGTTCATTTTAAATATCGATCTGTGGTGAGTGCCCAGGGACTTACATACCAAATTTCATTAAGATACCTCAAAATTTTACACAAGTTATCGTGTTTACGGACGCACGGACGGACGGACGGACATGGCTAAAGGAATTTCTTTTTTCGCCCAGATCATTTTGATATATAGAAGTCTATATCTATCGCAAATAGTTTGTGCCCTTACGGGGTACCGTTATGCGAACAAAATTAACATACTCTTTAAGCTCTTCTCAGCAGAGTATAAAAAGGGGCAGTGCCATGCCTATTTAAAAAAAATTAATATTTTCTAGCTTTTTATTATAATTCCATTTAGAAAGCAAAATACGATTTATATAAAGCTCTTTTTTGCAAAAGTATAGGTTATTATATTCGTCTACGACCCTAATAAAAGTCTTTTATATAAATGTGGATGGTCCTTAACCGATCTCGCCCATATTTTACACATCAAATTTCAAAGTTCTAGGTGTATTATTTACTAAATAATCAGGTTTTTTGTGTATGTTATATATATAACAAGTGGGAGTGGGTAACATCCGATTGCACTCATTATCAGTACCGATCTATTCTGGGTCCAGGTACACCCGTATAACGAATATGGTGAAGATATCTCAATATTTGTTCAAGTTATGGTATTAACGGTCGGACGGACAGACGGATATGGCTTAATAAATTTCTTTTTCGATACTGATGATTTTGATACATGAAAGTCTATGTATATCTATCTCGATTCCTATATACCTTTATGTTGAGTCCGTATTTGCATATTCACAACTTTTAAACATGTTAGGGTTGAAAGGGTTAATACTCAAGCACAATCTATCAAATATTTTTGACATTTGTTCTATATTGCCATTCTTTGTTTTTTTCTTATTATTATCATTCTTCTTGCTGCATATTCGACCACCCGCTTTATTTAGTGATTAATAATTAACTTAGTTTTAGTGGTTATATTGTAATAATTGGACTCATAATTAAAGTCAAATTTGATTTAACCACCCGCGTATTATTTCACACGTGAGTTATCGTCAATTGGTAAACCGCTCTTTCAAAGCAATCTGCAGCAGTGCATCGTGATTAGATGGTCCGAATACAGTCCACAACCAGGTAATCCGCAACAACATTTTTTGATTCTTACGAGCCGAATCTGCTAAGCTGTGCAAGTATATATATAGAAAAATATTCGCATTTAAATATATTTGCAAACCACATACAAATCGTCGCCTCGGAAATTTAAGTAGATGTCACAATCTTACATTGGAAATCCGCCGTGACGTTCATTTAACCGCTACTACAGATTTCGATCTACGTTTTTTTTTCATCTTTTTTATCCTGTAATTCGTATCGCCTTTGAGTTGCCCTCTGCAAGCAGCAGCAAACAAACCGCCGAAGAAATATATACATACATAAATTACATACGTACATTAGACCCTTCCATTTTTATAATTTTTTTTGTTGCGAAGTACAATGTCTACTTTCGTCAAAACGCGTGCTTCTGCCTTTAACGCCATTAAGCGGTATATGACGAAAAGGAAGGACGACGCTTTTATTTTGGATGTCGAGAATGTTGAGAGTTATCTTACAGTTGGGTGAGCAATTGGCTCGTTTTAACACCGCGCAAGATGCAGTAGAAGTTTCGTGTGGAGCCAACAATATTGAGGTGGAGGAAAATGCTCGCATACAGGCCGAAACCTGGTATTGCACGGCCTCAGCCAATTTTAATCGCGTGCAGAAATGTAGAGCAACCGTATTGGCATCCATACGACTGCCCAAAATGGACCTTCCATCATTCGCTGGTGATTGCACTGAATGGATCGCTTTTTACGATGCTTTTTGTTCGTTAGTCGACAACAATTCTACTTTGACAGGCGGACAAAAGCTACATTATCTGTGTAGTTGTTTAAAGGGAGAAGCACTTAGCTTAATTAATGGGTTCAAGATTAGCGGCGCTAATTATACAGAGGCGTGGAACCTACCTAAGTCGCGCTACAAATTTATGCGCGTCATTGTCGAACCACATGTTCGGGCAATGGCTGACGTCAAAACTATTTGATAGATTGTGCTTGAGTATTAACCCTTTCGACACTAACATATATAAAAGTTGTGAATATGCAAATGCGGACTCAACACTGTACAACCAACCATTATTTTACCAACGTTAATATTCTCTGTGTGCAAAATTTGACTAATTTCTAATATAGTGAGTTTTATAATTAATATACCTATAGTGGGTCTTCCCTAAATAGTAAAGGAACAAATCTGCAGTGAGAGTACTTACCGGTGCCATCACAGCTCAATGTGTCATTCCACCAATGCTCCGACTGTGGCACATACCAACAATCTGCCTCTGTAGACGCTTCTGCCGATGTTCAGGACTGCAGACTCAGATTTCTAAGAGCGCGGTTTTCCGACACTCTGGCTGAGGTTGAGACGGGGGATCTTTCTGAAAAAGCAAGTGGTTCACAGAGGACCATTAAGAAGTAATCTGGATGGACGTGTGTCCTCTTAACCTTAAAAAAAATCGGATGAGCTAGCAAAAGTGGGGCATCTCTCGAAGCTTGTACTGTAGACTTTTCAATGGAATTGAGCGAAGTTAAAAAGAAGGTGAGGTGTGCACATGATTGCACAAGCTAACGTTTCGTGGCACTTAGAGTGGGCCAGCAAAGTGTTATTTTTATCACTAAGAAGATAGGCTTGTAAGACCATGACAAACTGGTGTCCTGCACTCGCGAGGCTAAAACTCCAGCTATTAGGAGTGTACCGACATCAAATCTAGAAGCAGCGAATAACATCATAGGTTATAGAAACATTTTAGTATTTGCCAAGAGGATATGGTTATTTGATGCAATAGGTCTTTGTTCTTGATAGTGTCTTTCAGTTTGGTCAACGATCAAATTTATGGTAACACTATGGAATCGGTTAATCTATGTGAGGTCCTCACGGACTAGTCAGTTTTATCTCACCGAACCATATATGTCAGTTTTGTGTTGTTCAGGTCTCGATTAAACTACGTTTAATGCAATTTTTAATTTGATGGCTTATGCAAGCCAATCACTAAAATAATTTATTTTTAAACATAAGTTTTTGAATATTGTTACAAAAATAATCACCATCGCAAATTTCATGTTTCCATCGGTATCACCAAAGCCAAGGTCATTTATATACGGTCACCTTATAAATAGTGTCAATTTTGCTGTAGCATATGGGAACAACACATCAAAGTTATTCACAAAAAAATTTGTATGAATATATTTAGAATATGTTAGATGGAACCATATAGGTGGATACATGCGCAATAACAGCATATCTGTAAATTCTACTGGTTATATGACAAACCAGCCTGTTCCTAAGGACCTTATGAATAAGTAAGTCATTCATATATTCAACTTTAATTTATTTCTGGCAGCGTGGGAGTGCCGTTGTACAAACTTTCACACATACTACATATGTACGTACTTGCAGATTTTATATATCAAACTAGTATTGTTACTGGTATTGTTGTTTTTGTACGCATGGCATGTACTTGTAAAAAAATTCAACAATGCTGAAGTTAGTTTTCACACAAAATTCAATTGTAAAAGTTTTGAAATAAGTTATGAAAAAAATAAGTAAGGACGGGACTGTGTTCGGCTGTGCCGAAGACTTCATACCTTTCAAGAATGGGGCTGAACAATAATCTTATCCCGTTCGTAATCTCCAAATAATCGGATGTATAAGATAAGAAATATATAGCGAACAGATATACATAAAACAAAGATAAATATAAAATAAACAAGTAAGGAAGGTTAAGTTCGGGTGTAACCTAACATTACATACTCAGCTGAGAGCTATGGTGACAACATAAGTGAAAATAACCATGTAGGAAAATGAACCGAGGGTAACCCTGGAATGTGTTTGTATGACATGTGTATCAAATGAAAGGTATTAAAGAGTTTTTTATGAGGGAGTGGGCCATAGTTCTATAGGTGGACGCCATTTAGGTATATGGCCATAAAGGTGTATCAGGGTTGACTCTAGAATTTGTTTGTACGATATGGGTATCAAATGAAAGTTGTTAATAAGTATTTTAAAAGGGAGTGATCCTTAATTCTATAGGCGGACGCCTTTTCGAGATATAGCCATAAAGGTGAACCAGGGGTGACTCTAGAATTTGTTTGTACGATATGGGTATCAAACAAAAGGTGTTAATGAGTATTTTAAAAGGGAGTGATCCTTAGTTCCATAGGTGGACGCCGTTTCGGGATATCGCCATAAATGTGGACCAGGGGTGACTCTAGAATATGTATGGGCATCAAATTAAAGGTATTAATGAGTATTTTTTAAAGGGGGGTGGTGGTAGTTGTATATGTGATGGCGTTTTCGAGATTCGACCAAAATGTGGATCAGTTTGACCCAGAACATCATCTGTCGGGTACCGCTTATTTATTTATATATGTAATACCACGAACAGTATTCCTGCCAAGATTCCAAGGGCTTTTGATTTCGCCTTGCAGAACTTTTTCACTTTCTTCTACTTAATATGGTAGGTGTCACACCCATTTTACAAAGTTTTTTCTAAAGTTATATTTTGCGTCAATAAACCAATCCAATTACCATATTTCATCCCTTTTTTCGTATTTGGTATAGAATTATGACATTTTTTTAATTTTTTGTAATGTCCGATATCCTAAAAGTGGGCGTGGTCATGGTCGGATTTCCGCCATTTTTAATACCAAGATAAAGTGAGTGCAGATAAGTAAGTGAGCTAAGTTCAGTAAAGATATGTCCATTTTTGCTCAAGTTATCGTGTTAATGGCCGAGCGGAAGGACAGACTGTCGACTGTGTATAAAAACTGGTCGTGGCTTTAACCGATTTCGCCCTTTTTCACAGAAATAAGTTATCATCCTAGCATCTAAGCCTCTACCAAGTTTCACAAGGATTGGTAAATTTTTGTTCGACTTATGGCATTAAAAGTATCGTAGACAAATTAAATGAAAAAGGGCGGAGCCACTCCCATTTTGAAATTTTCTTTTATTTTTGTATTTTGTTGCACCATATAATTACTGGAGCTGAATTTTGACATAATTTACTTATATACTGTAAAGATATTAAATTTTTTGTTAAAATTTGACTTAAAAAAGATTTTTTTTTTAAGGTGGACTGATCGTTCTCCGATTTCGCTAATTTTTATTGAGCATATACATAATAATAGGAGTAACGTGCCTGCCAAATTCCATCATGGTATCTTCAACGACTGCCAAATTACAACTTGCAAAACTTGTAAATTACCTTCTTTTAAAAGTGGGCGGTTCCACGCCCATTGTCCAAAATTTTAATAATTTTCTATTCTGCGTCATAAGTTCAACCCACGTACCAATATTCATCGCTTTATCCGTCATTGGTAATGAATTGTCGCACTTTTTCGGTTTTTCGAAATTTTCGATATCGAAAAAGTGGGCGTGGTTATGGTCCGAATGCGTTCATTTTAAATAGCGATCTGAGATGAGTACCCGGCAACCTGCGTACCAAATTTCATCAAGATACCTCAAAATTTACTCAAGTTATCGTGTAAACGGACAGACGGACGGACGGACGGACGGACGGACATGGCTCAATCGAATTTTTTTTCGATACTGATGATTTTGATATATGAAAGTCTATATCTATCTCGATTCCTTTATACCTGTACAACCAACCGTTATCCAATCAAAGTTAATATACTCTGTGAGCTCTGCTCAACTGAGTATAAAAATAGGTAGGTACTTTCTGTGAGAATGCAAAGTTTCAGGTTTTTTGTGGTCTGCGTGTAAAACCTATGACTAAAAATCACGTATTTCAACAATATATGACGTAAACGTAACTATTTGATGAAATTTGATGAATTTTGAAGCTTCTAGTCTTAAAAAAGGGGCAAAAATTACAGTTTGTATGGGGTATATAATATATATACAACCGATCTCTATGATTTTTTCAGACAACAATATACGCTATATACGTAAGCAATTGGTGAAATTTTAAGCTTCTAGTTGTTAAAATGGGACAGAAATTGCGCAAAGTTTCTTATCTGAGCAATCGGTTGTATGAGATATATACTATATATATCACCGATCTCTATGATTTTTTCAGACAACAATATATGCCATATACGTAAGCATTTGGTGAAATTTGAAGTTTCTAGCTGTTAAAATGGGGCTGAAATTGCGAAAATATATATATATATATACTATATATACCACCATATATATATCGTTAGGAGTTTCCTCCGGCTTACCCCAGGGAAATCATCTAGGCCCTTTGCTCTTTGCCCTTTTCATTAATGACTTGCCACAGACAATATTATATTCCCATACTATAATGTATGCGGATGATGTAAAACTTTGCTACACTTACTGTCCTACCGATTTGAGTTCCTAGGATCTTCTTCAGGCCGACTTGGACTCGTTCCAATGTTGGAGCACAACAAATTTACTAGCTTATATTTCTCCAAATGTAAGCATATGACATTTCACCGAGCGAAGCCAGCACTGAAACCTTATGTAATAGATGGTACGCCTTTGGAGCGTATATCTATTGCAAATGATCTAGGTATCCTTTTTGATACGAAATTGAATTTTAACATGCATATTTCATCTATTGCCAACAAAGCGTTGGGTTTACTTGGATTTGTTAAAAGAATTGGCTAAAGAGTTCCATGATCCGTACCTTACTAAGGTTCTTTACACATCGCTGGTTCGTCCAATACTCGAGTATTGCTCATGCGTTTGGTCCCCTATTTCTCAAAAGCATATAAAGCGTCTTGAGTCAGTTCAAAAGCAATTTTTGATATTTGCATTGCGCGACCTTAATTGGTTCTCAAGTCCCCACCTTCCTCCATACAGAAATAGACTTCTTCTTATTAACTTACCCACTCTGGAAAATCGGAGAATTTTACTGGGGGTATTGTTCATCCATAAGCTCATTATTGGAGAAATTGATTCTGCGGACCTTCTCAGCCGCTTGTTTCTTGCGGTTCCCCCTAGAGTATCCAGACACTACGTTCCTTTCTATTTACCCCTTTGTCGACGAAACTTTGCTAAAAATAATCCTCTTCTTATCTGGTGCGCGCACCACAATGACTTGTATAGCTGTATCAGTCTTGAATGTACTTTTGCCACTATACGTAATGCAATACTTGCCTATCTAATTTAAGAGATACAAGCTAATTTAATTTGCCGGCATTTTATTCCTTCCATAAAAAACAGGAACTATCTCGCTTAATGATGGAGGAACATTTATCAACATGTATCATTAGGAAGGAACAAGACAGTACTGTGTTGATTGGAATCTGGTGCATTCCAGCAACGTAAAAAACATGCTTTTTCATGAGTCACTGACCGGAATCGTATGCATTCCGGCAGTATAATCTTATGGGTCAGGCATCGAGCTGATTGGAATACGGTGCATTCCAACAACATAGGTCATGTTACTTTTTTATGCCTTGTAATGGCGTATCCTCATTACACTACTCTTAGCACTGTTGGATTCCCATGACATGCTGATTGGAATCTTATTGCATTCCAACAGGAAGATTGGAATCTGCTAAGTTCCGAAATCATGCTGAGCGGAATCTGATGCATTCCGCCAGTATAAGGTTTCGGTATAAGATCTTATTTCTGCTCATATTTCTTATTATTATTATATTCTGAAATTAAAGTATAATGTTCATTAATATATCTTTGTAATATAACATTGTTGAAATCTCGATATATCTTAAATTTTATCTTTTGAGTTGTATATTTATATATCTTTTACATTATGCAGTCGACCATAGTTTGTCGTCGACTTTAAATAATAAATAAATAAATAAATAAATACACCACCGATCTTTATGATTTTTTCAGACAACAATATCTTCTATATATGTAGCATTCGTTGAAATTTGATGCCTCTAGCTCTTAAAATAGGGCAGTAATTACGAAAAGTTTCTTATCTGAACAATCGGTTGTGGGGATATATACTCTATATACGACCGATCTCATCAATTTTTTCAGACCACAATATGTGCAATATACGAAAGTATATGGTGAAGTTTGAAGCTTTAATCTGATAAATTGAGGAAGATGTGACAAAAATCCTCTTTTTCTGAAAAATCGGTTGTATAGAGGATATATGCTATCGTGGTCCGATCCGGTCGGTTCCAACAAATGTCTAATCGGACACCCAAATATACCCGCTCACCAAATTTTATCAAGATATCTCAAAAATTGAGGGACTAGTTTGCATACAAACAGACAGACGGACAGACGGACATGGCTAAATCAACTCAGCTCTTCATCCTGATTATTTCGGTATACTTATTGGTGGGTCTATCTATTTTCCTTCAAGGACTTACAATTTGGGATTCGTGACGAAATTAATATACCATTTCATTTTCATGAAAGGTATAATTATAACAACTAACAATAACCGCAAAACGCACGAATGCAAATAGAGAGAATGGGGAATTATCAGAGAACAAATATGCATACACACATATTTGCCTACAAAACGCCCATAGGTATAATAGAGATGTTAGAAATATTCGATATTCGTAATCCGACTAAGACTGTGTAACTTTGTGCGGTATTAAGTTATTGAATTGCCACCAAGGCTGGAACTACTGATGTTGACACACTATTTCGTGATACCGCGACGAAATATGGCGCCAGAACACTGCCTGAAGCATGGTCATATCCAGTGGTACATGCTGCACCCTAATCGAAATACACGGTATCAGATCGATCACGTCATGACAGGCGGATGCCTCCAGTGTTTTAGATGAGCGCATGATTCGAGAACCTAACATCAACTTGGATCAACATCTCGTGGCAGTAAAAATACGTGCGCCCCTCTGCGCGGCTAAAGTGAAGTAACAATGAAAGCTAGACGTCGCAACCCGACTCTCACAACTGCGCTCTGAGAGCTGAGATTAACCCTACGGAATGCAGGAACAGTGAGAGCATATCTATTAAGCACTCGTACCGCCGCCGAGAAAAGCGTTGGTTACTGGCGATTACAGAAAAATAACCGGCACGATAAAGAATGCCGCATTGGAAGCAAAACAGAAGACGCTGCCAACAGGGCTATGGTAAAAGCGAGCGCAACAAAAAGGGTGTGTGAACGCTGCCCTGAGTTTAAAAGGGAAGCGCGACGTCTTTACAAAAAGAAGAAAGCAGAGAAAGAAAGGCGCGAGTGAGAGAAACTTCAGATCCACCAGATATAACGCCCGCATATTTAACAAACAAATTTAGCGACAGCTGGAAAGTTTAAATACCAGAGCAGTAGAAACGAAAACGGCGACCTTGTAAGCGATGTCTAGAGAGTACATAGATTATGGAGGGAAAACTTCTCTGCTCTCTTTGAGGGATGATATACCTGATTCCACAATCGTGAATGATGGAATAGCAATTATCTCATTAAAATACGATGACGGGGAGTTGCATCAGTTTTTTTGAAAAAATATATGCAGACGAGTATGTCTAACGATTGCAATCTAAATGTTCCTTTTCTAGTCCACAGGAAAGTGAATCTTGCAAACTGCGCCAACTATTACGGAATCGGTTTTCTTAATATTGCATATATATAAGGACCTGTCAAACTTATTGCGCGAAATATTGAAGCCCACCGTGAATGGTCTGATTGGACTTTACAAGTGCGGCTTCAGACCTTCTAAATTTACCACTGACCAGATTTTCGCAATGACCAAATCTTTGAAAAAAACCCACGAAAAAATATCGATACACATCACCTCTTCATTGGCTTTAAAGCCGCCTTCGACATGATGAAAAGGAACTCGATATATGCCCCTTTGTTTCAATATGGTTTCCCCGTTTCGTTTGAAGCTAAACGAAGTTTCAGACAAGGTGACCCCCAATCGTGTGATTTCTTAAATTTGCTATAAAAACGTGCAAACTGGAAATAGAGCGAAAATGATGATTTTAATGGTAAATATGGACCAAACCAAGCACCTGCCGTTATCGAGCAAAGAGTTAGAGCATTTGTGCTTTGGTAACCAAGCCACTGTTGGCAGTCATAAATTCGAATTACTAAAAGACTTCGTTTATCTGGAAACAAACATTAACACAAACAACAACATTTGCTCTAAAATTCATGCTACTTTGGACTAGGTAGGCAATTGAAAAGTAAATTCCTCTCTTCGCAAACGAAAATCATACTCTACAAGTCACTTGTCGTACCCGTCCTGCTATATGGGGCAGAAGCATGGACAATGACAACATCAGATGAAGCTGCTCTTGGACTGCTCGAGGGAAAATTTCTTCGAAAGATTTACGGACATTTACGCATTGGCGATGGTGAGTACCGAGGAAGATCTTATAATGGGGCCTACGAGCTTTACGAAGAATCAACATAATCCATCGAATTAAAGTGCAGTGGCTATACTGGCCAGGCTATTTAACGAGAATGGAAGATGATACTTCTGCTAAGACAGTATTTGTATCGAGACTCGCTGTAAGGTTATCTACTTTGTAAAATATACTTTAATTTTGTAAACATACGAGGAATTCATTCAACAAAATGAAGATCGCGATGGTGTGCACCTGAATTGTAATGTGTGGCCATAGAGTTGAATCGATGCGGGACGCTTGGTTGTGCCACTAACACCGCCTATACAATATTCGATGATGTAACACATATATGTATATGACTCGCTTACGTTAAAATCAATTAATCAACTTTTTTGGAATACTTATTTGTTTCGCGTGTGCTTATTGTGCTTTATTGCTTACAACTACTGAAATCGCTAAAGAAAACCTTATCCTTTACTTCGTTTTAATTATATTAGCTGTTACAATTTTATCTCCTAATGTATGGATTTTACATTCAATCTCGATATCAATTTATGATTTTAACTCCAACATCTACCTGCCCTCAACATTTGGTGAGCTATTTTGTTCAAAATATTCTTTCTTAATAAATTTCGTTGTTAAATCTTTCGTTGAACCAATTTATAAACAAAATATTCAATATATATTTTAATACAAATTATTGATAAAATTGTTAAATATATACAAAAATGTAATTAATTTTTCTAAATTATAGTTTCGTTAAGTACATTTTAATTATGTACACTCCTTCTCCAGTTTATTTTCAAAAATATTTATACACAATCATTATCATTTTGCAACAACGAAATACAAACTCCACAATACAAATAGATTCATATATAAATAGTAACCTCATTTTCATTCGAAAATTACACAAAACACTACAAAACAAAACAATAACTTTAATTTTTAAAATAGAATCAAAAAAAAAAAAAATTTTACAATTTTAAAAAATCTCTAAAGATTTCTTAAAATAATATTATCGCCATATTTTGCATATATCAATTATTTCATATTGAAATTAAAATCATATAAAAACTCAATATTAAACTCATTAGCATGACACGAATCATAGACAATTTCATATCACCCTCAAATGAATTAAGGAATCAATACAAGTTTTTAATTTTTGAGTAATTGTGCACACAGAGTTGTCATCTACTATCATTCAACCTCATTCTAGGTTCTTCAACCATATCATTATAATTCACAATATTTAACAAACAGCTTTTAAACTATTTTTAATCTCAACAACATAGCAATAACACACCCAAACATTAATATACATAAAATATTAATACAATAAGTAAACAATAACAACACCTAAAAATAAACTATTAAGTACATCGAATCATCAACAGATTGAGTACTTATATCAATACTAACATAAAATTATAACACAATTAACACAAAAATACATTTCTCAAAATTCTGACAATTTAAAAAAAAAATACCCTATATCTACAACACAATATTCAAACATTTTTCAAACTACAACATAAAACTCTTACAATAATCAATATTCACTGTAAATTAACATTAAAAAAATAAATTTTTCGTTTCACTGGAGGGGGAGTATATGTAGGGTTATCTACTTTGTAAAATATACTTTAATTTTGTAAATTATTTTTTTATGTTATAATAATTTTAATCTTATTTCAAAATGAAAATGTTCTAGTTAGTTATTTTTAAAATTTTTAAAAAGTGAAAATAATAAATAATAAACAGAATATATTTATTTAAATATATAGTTTAACACTATATACCTGCCTACGGAAGCAAAGAAAGCGGGCGGGCCGTACTCGGTTGAAAAGACTGGGTGGAAAATAATTTAAGCTCCAATTGACGCCAGTTATCCAAAAAAGCGATTTGTGCCCAATGTTGTACGGTCATAATCCTTTTAAGGATTAGGCGCCAATTAATTTTCAATTTTAACTATATAAAACTTGTTTATACCCTTCTGAGGGATCCGCTTCCCTGGCCGATAAAACATTCCATTAAGATAAATAAAATTTGAAAAAAAGTCATCTCCGTAGTAATCCTACTATATATCCACTAAAATATGTTCACGTAAAATGGATATCCTACATTCATATAAAAACATTCACGCAATCAGAAAGTTATAAAAGTACAATCAAACAAAAAAGTGTTTACCGAATGCAAATATCAACACTTTTTTTTAAATTTTTCTTTTGTTCATAAAATTAATTTCCTTGTATAAGCATATCTTATGGCATATATAATAGGTATTACGGTTATTGATTTCCCATATTCAAGTATTAAATTGTTTGCACTTTTTGCCCTACGTAAACATGTAACTGCTTATTAATATGTGAGATATTAAAAAGGCCAAATTAAATGTATCAGTGAAAATGAAATATTTTTAACTTTTTTGTTTTGGATTATGAATTAATTATGTTTTTTTTTATTATTACCTTTATATTATTCATGTTCGTGCTCTCATTTCCATACGAATTTTCGACCCACGTAAAAGTCTTTTTCGGTAACTTCCCGTTGAGATAGACAGTTGATACTTAGAACATAGTTCAGATTTGGGGACATTACAATGCAAGTGAAAAAAAAAAAATCCGCTAGGTTGCGCCCGGATCGAGATATACAGACAATTTATTTTAAAATGGAAATTTTGCGATCGACTTTTAACTAACTTCTCGGTGATCCAGATACTTGAAACTTAGCACATAGTTTGCGAGTCGATGACACTACAATTCGTGGAAAACAAAATGCCGCCAGGTGGCAGACGAATCGAGATAAACGAATATCCCTGAAAATCTTTAAAGAAATGCAGAGAATCTTGCAATGTTTTCTTGAGTAACTTCCCGGTGAGCCGGCGATATAAAACTTGAGCCGTAAGTCCTAACCCGGTGACAATGTTTTGCAAAAAAATCAAAAAAATTCCGCTAGGTGGCGCATGAATCGAGATATTATGAAAATTTATTTTAATTTGGGAATCTTGGTATCCATTTTTCACTAGGTTAAGTTAGGTTTTTTTATTTATTTATTTTTTTAGGTTAGGTGGAACTGGGTGGTCCATGAGGACTTCACATAGACTGAATAAGCCCGTAGTGTTACCAGAAGTTTATTTTAACGACCAAACTGAAAAACCCTATCAAAAACCAGGACCTATGTTATAAAATAACTCCGTCCTCTTGGCAAATACCAGACGTTTCCTAGGAATTAAGCCACTTGCAGCTTCTAGATCTGACAGCTGTATCAATCCTAATAGCTGGAGTCTTAGCCTGGCAAGCGCACGGCACGGGCACAGAACGTGCTCGATCGTTTCCTCCTCCAGTCAGCACTTCCTAATTTATTGGCATGTGACGCCAGAAGGCAGTGACCAGTCAGAATACCCGTCATGCATCTCTTTTTAATGATAGAAGGAACTTTGTTAGTACACATAATCTTCGACACTTTACAGCCCCGCACTTGAACCCACGCCTTTCCTGCTTGGTCGATCATGTGCACCTCTCGCCTTAGCTTAATTTCGCCCAGTCTAAATGGGACGTCTACGGAGCAAGCTTCAAGTGATGCGCCCTTTTTAGCTAGTTTATCCGCTTTTTCATTCCCAACTATTCCCATGTGCCCTGGGAACCAATATAGATGTATGCTTCTCACTGTCCCGATTTTCTCCAGGGACTGATTATACTCTAACACGCATTTAGATGCTGTGCTATGCGAGATTATTGCCTTAATTGCTGCTTGACTATCAATATAAAAGTTAACACGGTTGCAGCTTAACCTATTATCTTCCAGGGTTTCTAGTGCTTTGGTTACGGCTACTATTCCCACTTGGAACACGCTACAGTAATCAGGCAGCCTGTATAATCTGTTTATTTCCGTATCAGCACAGTATACCGCAGACCCTACTCCTTCCACTACTCTGGAACCATCTGTGTACGCATGTATCGCCTCGTCCCCCATTTGAGTACCCTTGCGCCAACCTTCCACCTCTATTGTGGCCTTAAGATCGCCCTCGAAGCGCATATAGAGAATCAGGTAGTCTGTTCATCTTGTGGTTGATTACGCTATACTACTACGGCCGTATGCTCGGCGCTCAAGCTGCCCCGAGGCACCGAGCCTCGTTGCAGTTGTTAACGCTATGTTCTTTGACAAGGTCTACAGGTGGAATGTGCCAAATGGCATACTGTGCAGCTGTCGGGGTTATTTTCAGGGCTCCTGTAATGCTAAGCATTTATAGTCTGCATACCCCCTCTAATTTTTTGAGGTATGTTGTTTTTTGTGTGGCTTTCCACCAAACAATAACTCCATAGTATAAAATAGGGCTTACAATCGCTGTAAGAACCCAATGAGGAAGAGAGGGCGATAAGCCCCGCTTACACCCCAGCATTCTCTTACATGCATAAAGTGCCGTTGAAGCCTTCTTCACCCTCTCCTCCACGTTGAGCGTGCATGACAGCTTACTGTCCAGGATGATTCCTAGATATTTTGTGCAAGGTTTCTCCTGTAGGGTTACTCCTCCTAACTTAGGCCTGATCCAATTTGGGACCTTGTACCTCTTTGTAAACAAGACCATATCCGTTTTATCTGCGTTGACTTTCAACCGACATTTGATGCCCGGGTATGAATATCCCGAAGCGTCCGATCCATAAAGAGCTAATAGTTGGAAAGCAATTTCCACTTTTGACAATTGCAAAGTCATCCGCTTAAGCCGTAAGTTTTACGGGTCACTCATCTCACCGCCTGAGCAGTTGGTTGATGACCAGCGTTCACAGCAGAGGTGATAGCACCCCTCCCTGCGGCGTGCCCCTGTCCACTGATTTCGTGGGTTCGTACAATCTCCTTTGTGATGTAATCTTTCTGCAATTTAACATGCAGCCGATCCATCTCGTTAAGGCTGGATGTACTTTAATGTAATTAAGACCATCTATAATCGCCCATTTAGAGAAATTATTGAAAGCCCCGGCAATGTCTAAGAAGGCCCATAGAGCATATTCCTTATATTCCAGGGCTTTCTCTATGCTTGTTACCACCCTATGCAATGCGATGTCTACCGACTTGCCTTTGGTGTACGAATGTTGTGTTGTGGAGAGCAGCTTTTTATTCACGTTGGACTTTATGTACACATCTATCAGCCTCTCAAAGGCTTTGAGCGCACATGATGTTAAGCTAATGGGTCTATAGTCTTTGGGATACACGAGGCCAATCTTCCCCGCCTTTGGTAAGAAAGCTACACGAGCAATTCTCCAAGAGCTCAGTACATGTTTCAGTCTTAGGCACCCACCGAATATTATTTTAAGCTATTCCACGACCGCCCTACTTGAAACTTCTAGCATGGCCGGCAATTTTTAACAAACTTCCCGGTTACCTAGATACTTGAAGTTTAGCACATAGTTCGAGATCCGATGACAATACAATTTAGAGGAAACAAAGTTCCACTAGGTGGCGTGCTAATTGAGATAACTACAAATCCCTGAAAAACGAAGGGAATCTTGATCGATTTTTGAGTAACTTGGCGGTGACCTAGATACTTTAAATTTGGGCCGTGGGTCAGAACCCGGTGACAATGCAACATTTGGTTAAAAAAAAACGCTAGGTGGCACGCGGATCGAGATAGTAAGAAAACAAATTTTAATTTGGGAATTTTTCAATCCATTTTTAACTAGCTTCCCGGTTACCTAGAGACTTGAAACTTGGCACTTAGTTAGAGGCCTGGTGATAATACAACTTATGTAAGACAAAGTTCCGCTAGGTGTTGCGCTAGTCACGATAACTGAAAATCCTTTAAAAACGGGGGGAATCTTGCGATCGATTTTCGAGTAACTTCCCGATGAGCTAGAGACATGAAACTTGGGCCGTAAGTCCGAACTTCGTGACAATGCAATATTTTATCAAAAAAATCCAAAGTGGCGCATGGATGGAGATATTGAGAAAAATAATTTTAAATTTGGAATATTTCAATTGATTTTTAACTAACTTCCTGGATATCTAGAAACTTGAAACCTGAAATATAGTTTAAAAATCGTTGACTGTGCAATGCTTGATCAAAATTGAGCTACGTAACGCACAAGTCGAACTATTATGAGATTAGGCCATACCCTCATGACTAGCCTCCTGATTGTTGCAAGCGTTGTAGAATTCCACCTCGTTGAAGGCCCAACTCAATGCACGTCCTTGCACACTTTTAGGCGTACGCGATTTTCACCACGATTCTTTTAGACTTTCAGGCGTATGCGAATTTCACCACGATTTTCAGCTGGTCAAATTAAGTAGCTGGCAAACGAGGTGGAATTCTCTAGATATGATGCGAGGTGGAATTTTGGTTTTTCGCCAGTGTTGTCAGCGAAAATTCCACTAATTCTATTAAATCTTGCTATTTTGAACAAATAATAAAGATACGAATTTTCACTTAGGAATTACTTAAATTACTAATCAAAGTTGCAATTGCCTTTTTGTAGGCAGTACTAAAAAATTTATAATAAAAAGATGATAAAAAAATTTTAAGGACTACCTTTATATAAATGGACCAAAAAATAGAAGGCACTTTTTCCTTTAATACAGACATATTCGTTTTGAATTTTGACTAAAAAGCTTTAGCAATAGCTCTTGTAAAATGATTTTGGGATTTAAGGTAGAGCGCGTGTTTAAATTTTAAATAATCAATTAGCTAATCCCAAGTACATTGTTTGCCTTAAATTGTAGTTTTAAATCCCAAAATTCTTTTACAAGAGCTATTGTTAAAGTTTTTTAGCAAAATTCAACAAGACTATGTCTGTATTAAAGGAAAAATTGCCTTCTATTTTTTGGTCCATTTATATAAAGGTAGTCATCAAAAAGAAAACTATAAAGTACTACAACAAAGGAGTTACATGGAGGATTTAGCAGCCAATCACCACAAGTCAGTTAACTAAAAAACCGAATAAAGTAGGCTTTTATTTTAGTAAAATCACATTTGCTATTCCTAGGTCACAAACGTACTATAATCTCTTTTTTTGACATTCGTAAACAATGATTTGAGGGATTTCCACTACGTAAGTTAATTTCACTTCGTAGATTTTTACACTGAATTCTGAGCTTTTCTTACAATATATCATTACTATATTGACTGCTGAGTTGAATATCATTCTATCTTGACGGCCAATTCGAAAGTGCTTTAATGAGCTGAGGTGATTTAGCCATGTCCGACTCTCCGTCTGTCATGTCTGTCTGTTTGAACGCAAACTATTTCCTCAATTTATCTTGATGAAATTTGGTGAGCTGGTATATTTTGGTATCCATTTAATATTTGTTGGAACTGACTGGAACGAACCACTAAAGCATATATTTACCACGCAACCGACTTTTCGGATTAGAGAATTTTCGTTTATTCCTTCTCATTTTAACAGCTACAAACTTGCAATTTTTTATACTCAGCGTGCTTTGCACACAGAGTATATTAACTTTGATTGGATAACGGTTGATTGAACAGGTATAAACGAATCGAGATAGATATAGACTTCCATATAACAAAATCATCAGTATCGAAAAAAAAATTTGATTGAGCCATGTCCCTCCGTCCGTCCGTCCGCCCGTCCGTTAAAATGATAACTTGAGTAAATATTGAGATATATTCACCAAATTTGGTACACGAGCTTATATGGCCCCAGAATAGATTGGTATTGAAAATGAGCGAAATCGGATGATACCCACGCCCACTTTTTATATATATAACATTTTGGAAAACACAAAAAACCTGATTATTTAGTAAATAATACACCTAGAATGTTGAAATTTGACATGTGGACTGATATTGAGACTCTTAATAAAAATTTGAAATTTTTCAAATGGGCGTGGCACCGCCCACTTGTGATAAAATCCATTTTACAAACATCATTCATCATAAATCAAAAATCGTTAAACCTATCTTAACAAAATTGGGCAGAGAGGTTGCCTTTACTATAAGGAATGCTTTGAAGAAAAATTAATGAAATCGGATAAGCACCACGCCCACTTTTATATAAAAGATTTTTAAAAGGCTTGTGGACGAATAAGTTGAGCCATATCATTGCAAAAAAGAGCTTTATATGAATGGTATTCCATTTCCCAAATGGATTTATAACAACAAATAGAAAAAAATTTGGATAGGAAAAACGTCCCTTTTATCACTCAGCAATTTTCTATGTTTCGGGAGCCATAACTCGAAGAAAAATTAACGGATCGTAATAAAATTGGGTACACAAATATCAGGAAATATTTCTAGAAAAAATGGACGAGATCGGTTAAAGAACACGCCCACTTTTATATAAAAGATTTTTAAAAGGGTCGTAGGCGAAAATAATAATATCTGAAACGAAATGTACAATTGAAGCTCACTCTGAGTGTATAATGTTCGGTTACATCCGGTTACACCTTTACTTGTTTCAAATGCTTACATATGGCGCCCATCACTACAACAGGCACCTTGTCCATGGTGTGAACGCTTAGAAGATTTCGATATCGCCCGAGTATGTGGCTTAGCGGCATTGGGCTTGCATCTATGTATTTTCGCCTTATAGGATGCCACCTCCTTAATGCAGGGTGTAATGTTGACTCCTGCCTATTAGATGATTTGCAGCCAGGGGATATATTCGGTTGTATTCCAACTGAGCATTCCCGGAAGTTTAGATGAACTTACCACAGAAGGGGCGCTCTTATGGCAAACGGTTCTTTCTCCATATTTAATACTGGACCGCTTAGCCCATCTTTTCAGGCAGGTGGTGGTACGGCCAAGATGAGCGACTCAAGATCTTAATTTAGTAAGGAGAATTCGAAGGAAGAAACGGAGTGACAAATCAAGGAAGACATAAACGCTATAAGCAATGCGTCGGACTCGGGGATCGAGAGTAGTTGAGAGTCAATGAGCTCTTTAACTGAAAAACATACAAATGTAAACGGAGGTGTAGAATGGAAAACAGGTACGAAGCAGAAGAAGCAAGAGATTTCCTTGCAGTACCGTGCAGCACTAACAATTATGCTACGCTTGGGAACAGTGGTTGAGCCAGAAGAACTAGAAAGCGAGAAGTAGGCTGAAGGGCGTTCAAGAGGTTTGTTGTGAGAAACCATCGGTGTTGCGAATCATACGACAAGGAAGGAGCTTCAAACGGAAGATTGAACGTTCGGGGCTCCATTGAAGCAGAAAGGACCCAGTACCACGGCCGCGAGGCAAGAAAGCCACAACAAATGAACCCCAAAAGCGAAGTAGTTACTACCTCGAAAGACACAATTTCGAAAGCTGCAAATCAGAGGACGTTCGTAGGTTACACTAAGTCTCCGGCTATCTCAGAGATGTTGAACCTAAGCCAAGTAGTCTCTGACTGTGGCGCTGGTTGGTGGTAGCAATCCGTTCGGAGCTTGCAAGCTTAATGCTCAAGATGATGAGGGAAGAACCAAGTAAGTCCCTTCCAACCTTTGATTCGGCAGGGCGGTAAAAGGGAATGAAGATGATAGCGTGTGAAAACATCTCGAGCTTGCCATGACTGAAGAAATTTGTTCCTAACCTCCAAAGGCAAGGCACGAACAAACGGTTTGAGGTGGTGGATACGGCACAGATCTCCGCTATACCAAAAGTTTAAGTGTGGATACCATGCGTGATGAAATCGAAGGATACGCTGGGACTTCTGCAGAGTCAGTCCCCGAATACACCGGCAAAGGATTGGAAGGTACTAACAGTATCTCTGCCTACTTCATCTTCCCAATAAACATGCATGCGGAGGAAATATTGTACACGCATCTTGGGAAAATGTTCTGGAAATAGTAGTATACCATTATTAATCACAGAACGAACAGACTACCTAATTCTTTATCTACGCTGCGAAGGGGCTCATAGTGCCACAATAGTGGGGGATAATTGGTGCAAGCAGTAGTAGCCGCAACCGAGGCAATAGAAAAACTCGGAAATAGTTTAAATTGCAGCCGCGTCAACTTTTATATTAACGCCAAGCAGCAAGTAAGTGGAGCAATAATCTCGCATAGCATAGCATATAAAAGTTTGTTATAGTATAAGCGGCGCCTAGAAAGAACCGTGATAGGGAGAAGTACACATTTGTATTGGGTTCTAGGGCATATGGGGATAGATGGAAATGAAAAAGCGGATGAACCAGCAAAAAAGGGCGCATCACTCAACCCTTGCTCCGTAGGTATCCCAATTAGTTTGGACCAGATTATAAGAAGACGAGATTTGCTCATGATCGACCAAGCGGGAAAGGTGTGGACCCAAAAGCGGGACTGCAAACTATCGAAGATCATGTGTAGGTATTGGAACCATAAACAAACAAATTTACTCCTTTCATTAAAAAGAGAGGACTGCACACTCAGGACGGGTATTCTGAAATGACACTACCTTGTGGCGTCAGACGCTTTTAAATAAGGCTTGTTCAGTGATACCATACGTGGGAAGTTTGAGTTGGAGGAGGAAACGATCGACCACGTTTTGTGCTTCAGTTTGGTCGTTAAACAGACTTGTGGTAACACGGGGGACTCATTCAGTCTACGTGAGGTCCTCGCGGACCGGCCAGTTCAACCTTACCTAACCTCAGAGATATTTGCAATATTTGAAAAGGGTCAAGGGCTAATACATGTTAAGATCACAACATCTTACTTACTTATTTGGCGCTTTACCATTTAAACGATTGCAGCCATCCAACAAGGCGGCGCTTTCTTTTCTCTGCCTACCGGCAGCAGTTGGTCACACCAAAGGAGTATAAACCGTTTTCTACTTCCGTCTTTCTAGACGAGTGGGGGTCGCCCTCTACCTCTGCTTCCATATGCGGGTTCCGATAGAAACACTTTCTTGGCCGGAGCGTCATCTTTCATTCGCATAGCATGGCCTAGCCAGCGCAGTCGCTGCTTTTTAATTCGCTGGACTATTTGTTGTTTGCTTAGAGCTCGTACAGCTCATTTTAAATCTTCTTCGGTACTAGCCATCGCCAACGCGCAAGGGTCCATAAATCTTTCCAAGAACTTTTCTCTCGAACACTCCCAAAGTCGCTTCATCTGATGTTGTCGTGGTCCATGCTTCTGCACTATATAGGAGGACGGGTACGATAAGTGACTTGTAGAGCATGATTTTCGTTTGCCGAGAGAGGACTTTATTTTTCAATTGCCTACCTAGTCCAAAGTAGCATTTATTTGCAAGAGTGATTCTTCGCTGCATTTCACAACGTCTAGTTGGCTGATTTTTCAATAATCCAGGAATTAAAATTCCAAAAAGTATGTTACAAATATTGAAGTCCGGAAGCCCACTATTTCTATCTATTTTCTCTATCAATTCGCAGCAAAAAGACAAGAAATTGCTTTAGTTAACTTGATATAAACAATAATTCGAGAAATCATACAAATATTAAGGTCCGTCAGCGTCGTTTAGTGTATTTTATGCCCCCCTTTTTCTACAGAATTTGAAAGTATCAGTTTGTTGTTTCGGTGAGAGGATTTTATTTGAAAGCATTTACTTAGTACAACAAAATGCCTTCGGACGCTTGCAGCTTAAGTTGGAAAGCCATCTGAAATAACAAATTGCTCATGATGTTCTACGATCAAACGTAAACGTAACTGTTGTGCGTGCTACCCATTGAGTGTTGTGCCTCTGGCGGTTTTTGTACTTTCAACCTTTCACCTACCACAACAATGTGATTGTAACTATAACCATGCGAATTTTAAAGATATATAATGTAGATACATATTATATGTATTTCTTAAAACATACTTACTTATAAAATATGCTCTTGCATTGATGTAATTTTATACAGTTGGCTTCTGCTGCTATTATGTTTTTAAAACATTTTTTTTTATATTTTCTGTTATTCGTTAATGCAAAATATGTGTTTTTCTGTTTATGGCTTTTATTTCCATTTAGCTTTTCTTGCAACAAAACAGAAAGATAAAAGTGGATTTAATTTAGCCTAGAAGTGTTTGTTTTAAATTTGCATATTTATGTGTACGAGAATCTTTTTATGTAGTATTTGTAGCTAGAAAAGGAAAAAATATTTATATTAATAAATTGTTAATTTTAACTGTAATGAATTGTTTTTAATTAGCCTTCTTTTGTCGACCTAAAATGGCATATTCGGCTGTGCACGTCAAGTGTTCCCACTCGAAAAACTTGATGGCTCCCAGATCTACCGAAGTTCGTGGAAATGTCGCAAATGTAGGGCACATTATATGTGCAAAAGACGTGACCGAAATATGAAGGGATATTGCAGTGAAATAGTGTGTCAAAAATTTGCGTATTTGCTTTGCCCTTTTTTCCATAAACTATAGACCATAAAATTTCAACGTACAAAAAAAGTTTAGATGATCGCAGATATTTTTTGCAAACTTTTAAAGGAACTATCAAAAAAAAAAAAAACAATTAAGGAAGTCTAATTTCGGGTGAAACCGAACATTACATACCCAGCTGTACACTTGAATTTCTGTTGTTGTTTGTTTTGTGTGCTTAATTGTGTTACAATGCTGCGCAATAATACATATACATACGGTTCTATTCTGAAATAGTTTTCATTTAAAAGAAGCAAAAAGGACGTAGAGGATAACACAAATGGCCTTGAGCAGGTAAAATGCAGTTTTCCTCCAGATATGGGGATTTCTCTACAGTTTATTTTAAAATAAAGATATACCAAACAATAAACATTAACACACAAGCGCCATTGTACTAAAATCATTATTATACAAAAAAAGGCAGAGCTATTAACGAAATAATCCAACTTTTAATAGAAATATCTTACTACTTGCATCTACGCACTTTTACAAAATCTTTTATTTAATTTAGTACATTTTTACTGAAAATATTTCCTGTTAAACACCAAATTTTCGTTGATATGTCTCCAGAAACGTTGGATAATGCATTGTAAGAAAGAGGCTGTGCCTCGCCCAATTTTCAAGATTTGAATTTTTTCCAATTTCTTGTTATAATGGCACATTGATACAAAACTATATTTCGCTAAGATTTAACTTTTTATTTTTGCCTACGACCCTTTTTAAAATCCATTTCTCCATTCCATTATCCATTTTTATTAGAAATATTTCGTGCTACAAGGAAAATATATGTAGCCAATTTTGTTACGATATGTAAATTTTTCTTCGAGTTAAGGCTCCCGAAACATAGAAAATTGCTTAGTCATAAAAGGGGCGGCGCCACACCCATTTTTTTAAATTTGAAGTTTTTGGTATTTATTGTTATAAATCTACTTGGGAAATGAAATACCATTGATATAAAGCTCTTTTTTGCGAAGATATAGCTTATTTTATTCATACACGACCCTTTTAAAAATCTTTTATATACAAGTGGGCGTGGTCCTCAACCAATTTGTGTGTAAAATTGATTTTATCACAAGTAGGCGGTGCCACGCTCATTTCAAAAAATGTTTTCAAATTTGTATCAAGAATCTAAATATCAATCCACACGTCAAAACTCAATATTCTAGGTGTATTATTTATTAAATAATCAGGTTTTTTGTGTTTTCAAAAATGTTATATATATAAAAATGGGCGTAGTTATCCGATTTCGATCGTTTTCAATACCAATCTATCCTGGGTCCAGATAAGCTCGTGTACCAAATTTGGTGAAGATATCTCAATATTTACCCAATTTATCGTGTTAAAAGGCAGACGGACGGACGGACATGGCTCAATCACATTTTTTTCGATACTGATGATTTTGTTATATGGAAGTCTGTATATATCTCGATTCCTTTATACCTGTACAACCAACCGTTATCCAATCAAACCTGTATACAAGTATAGCTGGTTATAAAAACAGCAAATGGGTGCGTGTACGCGCATGAAAAATTATACTTCTTTGGCTTTAAAAATTGTTTTCAATTGCATACAAATAATTACTGAAATAAAATAATATAAGAAATGGGAAAAGATAGCCAATAAGGTCAGTAAAGTTCAGTATAAATTTGAAAAATTATATAAATAAAATAGGCATTTGTTTTTCTCGAATGTTATTATTTTTAAATTATGTGCACTGCCATGGCATCTTTCGGTTTTGACTGAATTAGAACTTCAGTTATCAGCCTATGATAAAACGGGCTACCTCTATGTCAAATTTAAAGCAAATCGAATAGTGAACTTCATGAAAAGAAACTTCTTAGGAACACTCTCTAGATTCGCACAATAAACACGATTTATTACAATAGATCAGGCTCTGGTCCACTTTCCGAAGATAAAGGAAGTACCCCTGTACCAAATTTCAGGCAAATCACAATATTAATGGTTTTATGTAGAGTAGGTTGACTACCGGCTCACTTTCCGGCATTCATCTGAATGAAGTGAAGTTTTGCGTTCACTCTCGAACATCGAGACACTTAAAACCTCTTCTGCTGAAACAATGTAGAACGAATTTCGAACAAAATGAACCTTTTCGGCGTTTATGCCAAGATTATTACTCTCACTCAAACACATTTGATAACTCGGACTCTCTTTTTTCTATAAAAAATTTGTTCTCACCTCTCTTAATAACTAAAGTATAATAAGTTTGCTTCTGTTCTCTTGTTCTCTTTAAGGATTACGCTTGGCTGATGAAATCTCTTCTGTAGCTGAGCAACCTCAGATCGCGACGCTTGACAAACCGCTGCTCATTAAAGACTGGCAAAAAAAAAAAAAAAAAGTTATTAAAAGTTATTATATATATATATATTATATATATTTACCATTGTCAAGAAAACCGCTATTAACAATTGCTACTCTACAGACACATGTAAAATCACGAAAAGAATTTTGCCGGATTAGAATAAAAAAAAAATATATACATATATAAAACCAACAAAAATTGTCTGGTTGTCTATGAAAACAATGGATGAAGATGAAAGCCACAATTACAGGACACTCGTCATTTGATCCACACGCATAAAAATGAGAGTCCCTTCAAAAACATGTGCAGGAGATGCAACCTAGAATGTTGTAAGCAAACGGTCACCCATTTCTTCCAGGAATGTGCAGCCTTTGCAAATATCAAGTAACGAACTCCGATCTAACAGAGGTATCAAAATGCTCCGTAGATGACACAAACGGGTTTATTGAACAGTAAGGGTTAATACGAGGATTGCTATTTATATTTCGAGCTTTGACAATATTAATTGATTGCTGGCGCCATCTGACGTTTTTATATAACAGTCTGACGTTTTTATGGATAACTTTGTTGTTGAAAAAGTGCTACGAAAATTGGTTTGAACGCATGCAAAAGTGTATTGATTATCATGGAGAATACTTCGAAAAACAATAAAGTCAATATCAGTATTTTAAATTTGCGAATATCTCTCTTTTCAAAATTCGACATCACATTTTGTAGATCTGCGTTTTGTGAAAGAATTATAAATTTTTTGTAGTATTGTATTGTTAGTACCCGCAAAACCAGCCTTTCAGTATTTATTTCACAAAAACATCTTCAAGCACAAAATACACCAATGAATTAAGGTGCCTAATATAAAGTATTCATAATTTACACTTTCCTGTTGGCTTGTAAAAAGACGAGCTGAAAGCAACCTATGTCAACAAAACCCAAAGGAAACATTATAATAAAATACATACACTTCTATACTCATTTAATGCCAGAGGGAAGTCATTGCCTTACTGATTTGGTGTAATGTTATAAGTGCATAGGTATAAATGTATTTATGTGCATAACACATATGTTTCAGAGTTACCGTGGCAATGACAGTGACAAGTGTTTGGACTACTTCAGCAGTGCTGCTAAGACATAAAATGACAGCGTTAAATGAGCAGAAGTGAGAATAGAAAAGGCTTCACGGCAAACATCACAATATTCAACATTACATACATACATACATACAATATATGCATATACTTATACTTTTATGTACGATTGTTTATATATTGCAGCAGCCACTACTTGCGACAGTAATTTCGACAAGGACGCACTTAAGTAGTTGCGTTTAACTGCTACAATTACATGTCTAACATTGTTCTGGTGACGGCATGAAATGTTGCGTATACGCCCAGGTGTCCATATATAAATGTTATGTCGCACTACTGTGTATGTACTTATGTATATGTGTTTTATACGTAGCAAAAATTTTCACTTATTCAATATGCAAACAAAATTCAAAAGCTGCTTTGGTATAAATGATATTGTACAAACATTTATGTTTTCAAATTACATAAACAATAGGTAGTTGTGTGGTTTACGTATGTATATGTAGTACGAGTATCTCTATGCTTTCATATGTATATATACATATATATTTGGATCAAGTACAATATAAAATCATCTACTTTCGAAACATAATAATATATATTTTGACATCATGAGAAAGTAAATATTTGAAAATGCAATAATGCTTGTCATTTTGGTTTTATTACAATGATAATATTCGAAGGTTTCTATTAGTGATTCAGTTAAATACTAATGTAATATAGAGACGTAAGTGTGAACCTTACATACTTACTTAATTGGCGCTTAACCGTTTAAACGGTTATGGCCGTCAAACAAGGCGCGCCAGTCGCTTCTTCTCTCTGCCAACCGGCCCAATTGGTCACACCAAGGATGTTGAAATCGCTTTCCACCTGGTCCTTCCAGCGGAGTGGTGGCCGCCCTCTACCTCTGTTTCCATAGGCGGTTTCCGATAGAAACACTTTATTGGCCGGAGCGTCATCTTTCATTTCCATAACATGGCCTAGCCAGCGCAGCCGCTGCGTTTTAATTCGCGTGCACCTTAATATCCACATTTTACCTCATGGTTTAATTATACGAGGTTACCCAGGTAGCATATTGTCACCCTGTACTTTTCACCTCCCAAACTCCCACATTGCTCCTAAAAACTTGAGGTGTTACTACTTTTTAAACTCCTTTCAGAATATTGAACAAACATTTTAAAAACGTATTTAAAGTTTTACTTTTAGGAAAAAAGTCCAAGTTGGGTACACTTATGTACTTTTAATAGTTTATTTTGTTTTCATCCGTTAAAAAATAAAATATTGTTCTACAAATCTGCGCTAAGTGACAAACTAAAATTCAGTTTTTTAATAGTTTTAATTGGTTTAACTGTGAGTTTCTTTTGCAGGTGGGGTTTACAATATAGATGACGAAGAGAACTATAACAGTCTCAATCAAATGGACATCGGTGAAAAGATGGATGACCTGCGGCGCGCATGTGAACTCTCAGCAGATTTGACACAGCGCGGCGTAGCTCTACAAGAGCTGCTTGCCAAAGGAATGTTACATCGAGAAGAGCGCTTAGCGCAAGCCAACCCTCCTATGGAATTGTCGTTTGTCGAGCGCGCACTCAAGAATGCCATAGCGTCGGCGCACGTCAAACTACAATCGGGTCGCGCACAATTAGAAAACGCGCGCGTTGAAATGAATGCGCTCACCTCGAAATTGTAACGCAAGGGCGCCGAACTGGAATGTACCAAACAGCGGTTAGAAGCGCTGCAGAAAATACGTCCCGCACATATGCAAGGATTCCATGCGAGAATGATTTGGAAGGGTTATTTCAAAAATATTTCAAACGCCTGCATTGTCGCGATGCATTGAAGGTGCAATATGAAGCGCGTATGAATTGCAGCATACCTATGACATCGCCACTACTACAAAAGCTACAGGAGTCGTCGATGCTCTTCACACCGGAAGGTCTCATAGAAGATGATGATGGTGGTGATGGTAGCGGTGTGTCAAGACATGGAAATTTTGGTTGGGATGCTGAGATTCCCTACATACATACGTGATAAGGATTTAATGTTAAAAAATAGAAGATCGTATGGTGGTTTTATGGAAGAGGAGGGCGTAAGCCTAATAAACGACCAGGCACAACGACTTCACTTATTGGACGGCCATTAACAGGTCGGACTTGGCGACCGACAATGAGTGCACAAGCAGAACGCGATACTGCTAACGAAGGAGTAGTGGATACCGCTGGTGTTTCAAAGGGTGGCATGTTGAGCAATCTCGTTGGCATGGGCCATAAGGATGATAGCTAATTTGGTAGTTCTGACAGTGAAATGTATATGGATGGATTGCTAGGCATAGGGCATGGAGCGGCAGGTGGCGATCATTTAAGCAATTTGAACTTAGAGTTTATAGAGATGGTATTAAAGGTGGTTTTTCTCGAGAAACTTTGACTTTGACTTCAAATCTGTGTTTTATTTTACGTGGTATTACTAATATTGAGCGCATAGAGAAGAACAACGACAAAGGCGAGTGGAACGTAGCAACACTGTGCCTCCGAGCTAGTTTTGCAAATAACATGATTAGGTCGGTTTCTCAATGCGAATTTAAACTCCAGTTAAAGTTGGCGAGAGTTTAAACTGGCTGCTGTGTTCAATAACAAACAATTTTGTGGCTCATCTCTGCTCAAGCGGCCGAAGTGGCAGGGTTAAACTCGAATCAACTAAAACTGGAGTTTAAACTCGCACTGAAAAACTGGGCATTAAATTTATTACCTCCGTCAGATATTATATGCTATTTTAAAACAATATTAGTAATTCCTATTCATAAATTTTTGTAAAATTGTATTACCTTTTTGAAAATGGGGTTAAATTATTCCCCTTTTTCCCCTCCTTCTTATAAACAACCATGAGTACGGAGTTTCACATTTTAAAAAATACGCACACATCCGCAACCTCTTGTAATTGAATCATGATTTTACACAGTAACTGCAAAGGAACCTGTTTAATAAAAACTTTTGTGAACTGAAACTTTAGCGCATTCAGGTCCAATGCCACTTACTGCCCTTAACTGAACAGTAGATACTATTTTTGGTGGAGTTTGAGTATCAGAAGCAAAGGGAGAAACATTCCCTTGGTCTTTTTAAAACAAGGCACAGTGGTCGGTTCCATAGGCCAAAAATAAAAACACTAAAAGTAAAAAGTTTGTCACTAAATGTGTCGTTAGTATCTCTTATTAGAACAGCCTTTTAAAAGGTATATTTATTTTTGTTGTATTCAAACTGTTTTCTCTAAGAATAGCTTCAAAATTGAGGTTGTAGTATTACTTGGTTTTTGCAGTGTAAGCAAGTTAAAAATAAAGTGCAAGTTTCAGCTATTTACAAATACATAAAATATCATTGTATTGAAAGAAATAGAAATAAGTGTTGAAGTCGAAGGCATTTGCTTCATTTTGAAATAATTTTAGTGTCTTTAGTTTGTTGTGTTTTTTTTGTAATTTAAATTTTCACAAGTGCCTTTATTAGTGTTTATTTGCACAAATATTTCAAATTCAGCGTAAGTTTTAGTTGGGTTCCTCACCAATCCTTACGTTGGGACTCATATCTTGTTATTAACCAAAGTTTTAAGATTCTAAATTGTTAATATCTGCTGCCATTTTCTGCCACTAACTATGTTTTGCGACAGTTTTCTGATAGCGTCACTCTGATAAACTATTGTCGTATGTTGTATGCACTCAAATGTAACATACGACATTATGTTATCCAGTCGACGATATGAAAATGAAAATTTTGTGTGTGTTTGTTGTTTTGTTATTGTTATGTATGCAAGATCTTTTAATAAATTTAGTTTCTTTATTTGATCCTATTAAACATTGTATTTGCGATATACAAAACTTACCACCTTTCCCCCCACATTTACTTAGTTTTTTTTATGCATGCGGTGAAAGTGAGTGGTTGTGGGTCGGTATAAAGGTATCACCCGCACCAAATTTTATGAAAAAAAATAATTCTCACATATTTGTAAAGACATGACCAAAGTTTCACGTTGATATCTCCACTGAAAGTATTTTTGGCCACCAACCCCATATAAGACCGACCAGTGTGCAAAGATTTAAACCAATAAAATATCTGTACCCTATGCGCATAATCATAATCAATGAATAAACTATGAGCAATATCTCAAAACACGTTAAACTGGACAAAAACAAGCGAAAGAGCGGAGTGGGGACATGGCCGCTTCAAGTTGCCGAAATGCGCACAATGCTGTATCTTTAGTAATTTTTCGGGAGAATTTAAAAGAAATGAAAACACAATTATGTAGGCCAACACATAAGTACCGTTTGCAGGGGCTGATACGTATATTTTCTTTAGCCCCAATAAATTGAATGCCGCGTGACTATGGAAGAACTGCAATATGAATCCAACAGACCTAGAGGTTAGTGCTCAACCCACTTTTCGGTGGAATACTTGAAGTAAGTTTTAATAAGTTTAATTCCCCATGATATTGATGCTATAGATGGTTTCTTCTCTGAAAAAAAAAACGCTGTAATTGATTTCGGTGGCGTACACATTGTTTGCAGTGGTAAGCGCTATCTGGCCTGCAAATGTCCAACTTTCGTCGTTTTTTTCTTGTCGCAGGGATAGCAACCCCAATAAAGACCGTTAGTATGAGGACTTCGAACGACATCGGATCATCGTTATACTATGAGTTTTCACATGAAATACGTCATATTTGTCCGTGTTGATACGTGATAAAAATATCATTTCTAGTACTGTGAATAGTTTTCCATTTTTCGTGAAGACCATTGTGTATATAAAACTGGTCTTTCGACAGCAGCAGGTGTTTTTAATTGCAACACAGTGAAATTTTCAAAGAACAAAACTCTCTAAGATCAGCTTTACGCACCAATTCATGAAGTGTACGAACGTTTAGTTTTTGTTTGTACTACCAACTAATGTGGACTAATTTTACGAAAATCACTTAGTAACTTACTGAATTGGCGCTTAAAGGGTTATGGTAGAGAATACACATAGTTTCTAACCTGGTCTTTCCAGCGGAGTGGGGGCTGTCCTCTCCTCTGCTTCCATAGGTGTGTTCCGCTTAAAATACTTTCTTGGCCGCAGCACCATCTTTTATTCGTTGCTTTGTAATTGCTGAACTAAGTTGATGTCTGTGTAAAGCTCGTGGATAAATAAATATATGCAAAGCGCCATAACCTCCGAAGCGATGTTAGGCCGAGCTTCTCATCAAATTTGGGTCACGGTTCTTTGAGTTTCTACAAATTGGCGGGATGGGACCTACATTTTTTTACGTTGATTTCGAACGGAATCTGCAAGGCAGATAAGTTTTCACTAAGAAGGTTTTCATGCAGAAATACATTCAAAGTGCTCGCCAAATCACTTCCGAGGAGCTACCCTGTTAAGAAAAGTTAAGTTTTTCTAATTGAAAAAATTTGATTCTAACATGTTGATGTTGCTTCGTCTGGAACTGGAACTCAGTCTTACCACGACAGGCGTCGTAAAAAATAAAATAAGAAAACACGTCTTGATTAAAGAATCCTTTGCTGCTATGTTTTGTCCCAGCAGGGCAAAAAAATCAAAGTCTCACAAAATCTTTGACAAGTACAAAAAACCTATAGGAGCCTTTCACGCTCGATTAATTAGATTAATGACACGAAAAGTTTTTCCAGCTTACATATATTTTTTGTTTTGTCTTTAATTTCAAAAACAGCTTCACTTTCATACAAATATGGTGCACCTTAATGTACAGAACACCATACAAAATCACATGTTTTCGGTTTACAGCTGTATTTCATGCCTTTATCTTATTCACATTTAATTAAAATAAAATGCATACCACATCCAGTTTATCACAACATTTGTAATTTATGTACTGAAATTAATGAAATTCTTAATAAATAAATAAATGTAAGGCGCAATAACCTCCGAAGAGATCTAAGGCCGAGCTTCTCTTCCAATTTGCGTCGTGCTCCTCTTGATTCTCGATACAAATTGGCCGGACGGGACCTATATGTTTAATGCCGACTCCGAACGGCATCTGCAAAGCAAATGAGTTTTCACTGAGAGCTTTTCATGGCAGAAATACACCCGGAGCACTTGCCAAACACTGCCGAGGGGCGACCCCGCTTAGAAAAATTTTCTTCTAATTTTTAAAAACCTTATTTCTAAAATTTTGATGTTGCTTTGCCCGGGGTGCGAACCCAGGGCATACGGTGTGGTAGGCGGAGCACGCTACCATCACACCACGGTGGCCGCCAATGAATGAAATTCTTAGCTCTACTAATAACAGTCGAAATCATTAGGGCATCTGTAATAGTTGTTTTATTAATAAGTTTTTTTTTTTTTCATGCTGGGAAAGATTTAAGTTACAGCGTTGAAAATACAGGCATGCATAAGGTCAAAAAATGAGCCATGAAATTGAATACAACTGTAAATTTTTTCTTTTTAATGACAACAAATATTTCAAGTATGTATATATTTTTGCTTCAATTGAAATGCTATGTGACATTTTTTTGGGAAATTAACATATTTGTGCTAAGTTTAAAAGAATACACTAAACTAGTGCTAAAATAGAATTGGAAGTTATATTCAAAAAATCATAATAACAGACTCTGCTGCCGGTTATTTAACCGACTGAGTTCGTACAGGGTCGTTGCTCAAAAAATAATGAGACGCCCATATATATATATATATATTTGTTGAAGAAAGTCATACGAATATATATATAACCTAACGGAAATCCTATGAATTTTCTTGAGAGATGGCCACTACTTGACAAACGAAAATTTTTCTGAACAATTCTTGAGTGTATAAAATTTTTCATTGCTTAGTCCCTTACAAACAAATAGTTTTGTTGCTGGAACTCATTACCTGAAGAAAAGGGGGTGACGACGAAAGGGAACCGAATTGCTTGTGCAGGCCAACATTCTTTCTGCTCTTTATTTTCGTAAACACCTGTAGCCTCAATATGTCTTTTTAATATGGCATTTTTCTTGTATTTGCATAATTTTATTTAAAATATTGACTATTCCACGTTTAGTTTTGAAATTATAAGTGCAAAAAAAAAATATTTCGAAAATTATTTAAACGAAATGTCAGACAGTTGTATGAATAGAGTATAGCGGAATGATACAAGGTGGCAGCATGGTGACATACCTACAAACATAAATAAAAATTTCATGTACTTTGTTTTTGTAAATTCGATGACCAAATGTCAAAATTGTACGGCACCGGAAGTTGATGTATCAAATCAAATAAAAAAAGGGGTATAATCAGCTGTTCCACGCTGCCACCTTGTATCGTTGCGCCATGGAATAGAGTTGCTGTGTGTAAATAGAGTCCGCAACCCAAAAACGGAAATTGCATTTGTTTATGAGCAACAAAACTATTTGTGTATAATGAGCGACATCGATTTGAATACCGCGTTTATAATTCAAAAACTTGAAATGCCATTTTCTATGGGGTTTTATGCCCACAAAAATTAGTTTGATTTGAACCTGTTTCAATAAAGGTAGTTTTTACGCTTGGTTGCATAACTAAATTTTAGACAAAGACAAAAGTATTTGAGAAATAGACAGAAATTTGAGAAAGGAACAAATATATTTGAGAAACTGGTAAATTTGTTTCAGAAAATGGCGAATATGATTGAGATACGTCGAATCTATTTCAGGAAAGGGCTAAAAGCATTTGAAAATAAAATAAGGTCCTAGGTACTAGTCATTACATTCCTCATCAATCTAGGGCGTTGATCAGACAAAAAAAAAAAACAGCATGGGTCACGTCAAATTTCTATTGATTGTCAACCGCTCATACCTTTACTAATGATATTTTCATATATGTGTAAGTAAGACCAACGGAACCTTAATCAAGTTATGCTACACCTCACATTTTTAGAAATTTCACGCACCCAACGTTTTATTTAATTGTTTAATCAACGCTCTAGATTGATGAGGAGTGTGATGTCTAGTACCTAGGACCTACCTAATTATTTTTTAGCTTTTAGTATTATTATTACTTAATGTAAGTATTGTTTTCAACAAAACCGTTTAATTAAATTTTTTTTTAATTATTTTATTTTCAAGTTTTTAGGTTTTATTTAATTGCTTACTGTTTCTCATTCTATTTAGTTCATTTAGTGCCTCATTATTACAGGGACTCTTTCCTGGCAATATGTTTACAATCTAGCTCCTCAATACATAATCCTTCTAAAGACTTTACTCGACTCAGCGCCTCGTATACTTATCCCTGCTAGAACTCCAAGGTATCTTTTTGTCACTTCTACCTGACTGTATGTGATATGTATTCTAAGTGTGAGCCAAATCGGACCAAAAATATGTTTTTTTGAAATATATCGATCCATACGCCACATAGCAGAGTTTTTTATTATTTTTTTTTTTATTCCATTGTCATCGGGTTTTGAACGATATTCCAAGTTGCAAGCTTGCAGCTTATCAGGAAGTTACTTTAATTTCAATTAAAAAATTCGTGGACAACGCTCGCAGAGCAGTTTAAATCAAACAAGAAATCAGAAACTGTCAAAAGATTCGTTAAAATTATAATAAGTCATGGATCCATTGAGTACTTGTAGCCATAATGAAATGAATATTGAGGTGTTCTCATCCCGTTGACGTTTTCCCTTATTCTGAAAAGTTCGGCATGCAAAATTTAGAGGGTTGTCTTTCATACAGAACTGCCTTAGAGTTCTACTACGATCGTAGTAGATTTTACTATACGTTTAGAAATATTATAACTATATAAGCCGTTACTAGAATTGTTTTGCCAAAAAGATTAACGTAACTTTCTATTCCCTAACAGAATATAGACAAAATTTTGCAGAAAACTAATTTATTTGAAGAATTTGTACGAAAAATTAAGCAATCCAAATTTATTTCTTTTGAAATACGCGTAAATACTGGCATTTACAGCTACGGAAAAAGTGAGGTTATGTTGTTGACATCATCATGCTTGTAGCCATCATTTGACATGTTTCTCTAATCTAATTGTTCATTTAAGAGCTATTATGATTAAAAAAATGTATTTCGATCACAGATCGTATAGCGCAATACGGACCCAGTTTTAGAAGGTTTAGATTTTTTTTGGAGATCATTTCTTGACTATCTGGGCTAAGACCAAGATTGTTTTCTAAACAATATTGTTATCATTTCGAAACTGTTTCTGGATTTTTTCGCAAGTATTTCTTTATTAATTTTGGTTCTTTGTCTTAAGTAATATAAGTGATCTTGAAAATTGTTATAGAATCACTTAAAGAGCATTTCGATATTATTGGGGTATGAATTTCGAGATAGGTTTGAGAACATTTCAGAATGATTTAACGATTTTTGTGTTTATCATTTCGGGATCACTTCTTCAACAACATTTTATGATTGTTACGGCGATCAATACTTCAAGATAAAATTGTTATTATATTCGGTATTGTGTTAACTCATTTCGTGCGTCTTTTAGGTGGAAGTATTAGCCGTAACCAAAGCCGTTGAAACACTGGAAAAAAGGGCTGAGCTGCATCCGCGTAAATTTTTATATTGACAACCAAGCAACAATTAAGGCAATAATATCGCATATCACAGCACTTTATCCCGCGTTAGATTGTAAGAAATCCCTGGGAAGAATCGGGATAGGGAAAATCATAGATCTGTATTGGGTCCCATATGGGAATAGATGAGACTGAAAAGGCGGATGAACTAGGGCGCATCCCTCGAAATTCGCTCCGTGGACGTGGCAATTAGATTGGCTGTGATTTTGAGAAAGTGAGAATTGCACATTATCGATCATGCAAGAAATGTAGATACAATCGCGGAACTGTAAAATGTCGAAAATAATGTGTCTTACAAGCCTTAGACTAACAAAGTTACTCTTAACATTAAAAATAAAGCACTGTAGACTCATAACTTCTCGGAAGTGCGGATTGGAGAAGGAAATTATCAAGCACGTTTTGTGCTTTTGCTCTGCGCTTGCCAGCCCAGAACTGGTCTGAGGAGTGATGCACCTGTCAGATCTAGGTGTAGCAAATGGCATAGGTCGAACGCTTCTAGCATTTGACAAGGAGACGGAGTTGTTTTATAACATGGGTCCTGCTTTTTGATAGGGTTTTTCAGTTTAGTAATTAAACAAACTTCTGGTATCATCATGGGCTTATTCATCTACATATATGAAGTCACGGACCGGCTAGTTTAATCTTTTTAAGTCCATATGGTTTCCAACAAAAAAAAGTTTCAGTTTTTAAAAAAATTCCGTATCGATAATGTTGGCTTCTTAGCCAATTTTCATCCCCAATATGTACTGAACTCAATTTAATTTTGATGAGATTGAAGATATTATTTACTAAACTTATCATGCCGATGGCGAGCCTGGCTTAAATTATTCGTTTTCGATCCAAAATTTCAAGTCCTTACTTACACATATCTCAGTTCATTCATAAGCATGCAAAATTGTAATACCTTACTTATAAGTACATTAAAAGTAAAAACCATTAGTAGCACTACGAGTACAAAAGTATAAATTCACATTTACGCGAAAGATTTTGCAAAAAAAAAAATTTAATTATCAGCCTTAATGGGTTTAACATCTCCATGCGCACACAATTAGAAATATGTAAATGATTGTGTTTGTTGGTGTTTGTAGAAAAATCTTAAAGCTGATACTGTAATGTTGTAAGCTCGCACTTACATACAATGAAAACCAAACTAGTGAGAAAGAATATTAGTTTAGAAGTAAATTTTTCTGACTATAACCGAACTACTTCGAAAAAAAAAAGAAATGTTTGCAAAGCCGCAAGTCCAATACTGGAGTATTAAGAGTTCAACAACCCCAATCTAGTTTCATGTTTTAAGATTACCGAGTTCCAGTCTCACGGCGGATGACACAATGTCTTGTGACATCTAAACTATCCTTACTTACAATGATTGGAGCAGGATATTTTTGGATTACTCTGAGCATTTATGAGACTGGAATTTCTCTGTTCGCAATATATTGATTGACATATCTAACAGCATCCAAATTTTAAAAATAATATAATAGAAAAGACAGTTGTCTTACTAAAGACTGGAGTTTCATACGAAATAAGAAGTTGAAAAATAAACTTAAACTAGTTACTTTGTCCATAGGGCTTTATATGCATATCTTATACCCTTATGTGTATGTGCAATGTGTTTGTACGGGAAAAAATTAAATTAATTAAATTAATTTATGTCATGGAAAGAAAAAATCAGCGAAGTCAGCAAAAGTTGATAGTTAGTGGACTGTGACGGTGCTGCTTGTGCACAAAAATAAAACCTATAAAAATGCATATGTGCGCCTGTTAGGGATGCAAGGTTTTTTCAATTTTAGCTATCTTGGGTTTCTTGAAATTGCATATCCCGATATCGTAACAGCCTAGCTTGCAAAAGTGAAACAGTTATCCTTGAATTTATAACACAAGTTAGGTTGAACTGAATAGTTTATGGGAACTTCACAGTAATGAATGAGTCCAGAGTGTTTGCAGAAGTGTTTTCAATGACCAAACTGAAAAACACTTTGGGAAACTATGCTATAAAATAACTCGGTCCGCTTTCCAGGTAAAGCCTC
Source organism: Eurosta solidaginis (assembly GCF_040869045.1). Classification (NCBI taxonomy): domain Eukaryota; kingdom Metazoa; phylum Arthropoda; class Insecta; order Diptera; family Tephritidae; genus Eurosta; species Eurosta solidaginis. The sequence goes on from NW_027136905.1 coordinate 857,136, forward strand.
TAGCTTTTCGGAGTGATACAGCTGTTTGCTGTCTTATGTTACTTGCAATATATCATATAAAGCTTCTTATATTTGCCAAGGAGACGGAGTTATTTTATAACAAAAGTCCTGGTTTTTGGAAAGATTTTCCAGTTTTCTTATTAAACAAACCCCTGGGAGTACTACATACTGACCTAATTCCATCTTCTTGGAAAACCGAGAAGCTTTTTAGGACCCATGTCACTTCCAGCTTATAGAGATGATAGGTGTTCACCTCCTAATATCTTCAGTTTCAGCCTGGTGAGCGTAGGATACGGACACAAAACGTGCACTATCGTTTCGTTCTCCAACCTGCACAACATTTGCTCTCACTGGCAAGGCCTAATTTAAAGCATGCGACTCCCGAAGGCAATGTTCAGATATAATACGCATCGTGACCTTGCTGTTTGTCTTTTCAATAATAAGAGTAACTTTGTTCCTCTTAGGTTGAAATCCAGATGCATGTATATATATTGTATATCAAAGTTGTTAATAAAGGAAAAAAAAAAAAATACTGCTTATGAACTTCGACACTTTCTTCTTTAAATTTCGCTTCAACAGATTTGGGACGTCGACGGTACAGGCTTCGAGCGATATACAGTTTTTAGGTAGCTAATCCGCATTTTCATTTTCATCTGTTGCCCAACTCTTTCCACTGATTGCTTACAACTCACCTTCGGTTGTTGTTTTATGCAGTAACTGCTTCTTGGCCAATAATGTAAAGTTCACAAGACTGTAATTTAAGCCATTTCCCTCCAGTTATTCCACTGCCTTGCGTATGACTACTAATTCCTCCGGAAAAACGCTACAGTGTCCTGGCTGCTTGCAGCATCTGTTTATTTTCGGCTTGGCACCATATATTCCTTACACTGCTTTGGAACCATCTGTGCACACGTGTATCGCCTCGTCCGTCATTTGGGCACCCTTGCGCGAACCATCCAGCTCCATTGAAGTAATAAGATCCCATTCGAAGCGCAGATACGGAATTAGCCGCCCTGTAATTGATGACGCTATGTAAATATGGCCGTATTGTCTCTGCTCAAGCTGCCCGAAGCACTGGCCCTCCTTACAGGTGTGACCTAGAATAGATTGGGAATTAGAAAAGAACTAGAGAGAAAAAGAGAATGAGAAAGAGAGGCAGTTTGACGAAGATAGCGAGATAGGGATATATATAGCGGAAAAGGAAGAAGGAGAGTCAGCTAGAGATAAAAAAGGAGATGGAAAATACGCAGAGGGATAAAGAGACGCAGAGAGAGAAATGAATAAGAGGATAAAGAAGAACTAAAGGGAGGGGGATAGAGAGGAGTTAAAAACTTCTTAAATGTTATGTTCTTAAATATTATCTTCGTGAAGCAAACACATTATACGTGCATCAAAAGTAATTTTTTTCAATCTCAAGTGTGATGTTGCCTTGTAATGTAATGTTCGTTATCGAACTAACTAACCAAGGCCCAACTTGACTGATTTAATATGATGCAGGGCCTCAAAGTGCTTCTTAGATGTTATGGTGCTAGACCGAAGTTAGGGCAGAACAAAGTCTGACGGGGTTGTTTAAGCAAGTACGGGGCGGTATATACCTGAAAATAATCCATGAATTATTTCGAAATCATTCCAAAAATAAACCCAAAGTCATCCATACATTGCACCAAATTGGTTCCGAAATAGTGTGGAAATAATCCCGAAGTGATCCTGAAACGGTCCTTAAACCATCTGAGATTATTCCGAATCGGTACCGAAATAGTTTCGAAATTAATCCAAATATAGCTACGAAGTGTACCCGAAGAATGCTTAAACTATCCCAAGATTGTCACGAAATTATTCTGCAGTTGTCAATCCCGAAATTGTTCTGAATTGATTCCGATATAGTCTCAAAATAATTCTAATGTCCTTCCGAAATATTCACGAACCGGTGCCGAAGTAGTCCCAAAATGGACCCAGAGTATACAATACATCCAATCCATTCCCTTTAAAATTGCACACAGCTCCACATTAGTTGCTTTTTCAAGGTATAAGATATACCTTGAATGAAAGTCTATGTTATAAAACATTTTTCGCCAAAATTTGTCGATAAACAATTTTCACTTATTGAGGCTAAATCCGGGAGAAAACAAAAAGAAATGTTTTACCGCTCTAATACTATGTACAAACACACACCAAAATGGCAATTTATATCATTTGGGCAATTTATTACGCAATTTGTCATATAATAAATTGCCAGCTAAAAAAAAAATTGCGTAATAAATTGTTTCAAACTGCAAATGCAACCTTGTAAAGTGTGCTTATTGACAAACAAACAAAAATTAAATAAATATTTTGTTAAAAATGACTGCGAACAACGTAAATGATGAGTAGGGTTGAAATTTTAAAAGCCAACCGTGAATCCAAACTTTATTCTATAACTTTATATAACAACACACGTTTAGAATTTTCCATATTTTTAAAATATTTTTTTTTGTCACAGATCAATTTTAAATTTAAAACACCACCACCTGTCAAATTACTATTGTGTAAGCTAAATTGAGCTGTATGAACCCCACTCAATTTAAATCGAAATTGCCTCAATTTATTTTTCTGTTTGAACATAGTACTAGATAGAACTTTAAAATCTATCTGCCCTTTAAATACAAATTTTGTTCACAGAAAATCTTTTTTCCTTTCGGACAGATAATCCTTAAACCTTAAAAAGAAAACCTCCCTAATGTTGATACAAGAATATATATTAGGTTTGTAGATATTACTAGGCCCGCATTCAAATATGTTCACGACTAGACTGAGTCTGAGGTAGAGCCTGAAGTGACATGATAGTCACATCCTAATTGAAATATGTTACACCATAATTTTTTTGCTGTTCATGCAACGGAACGACCTGAAGTTATTTGCCAAAGCAAAAGGAGCATATCGGTATCCTGGCTTGTTATTAGCTGTAAAATGTTCAGAAATCTTCTTCTTCATGCATTGTAGCACATGCATAGTTTTTTTTAACATTTCCATATGTGAGCTATGTAGATACGTCGTACATAAATATTATCTTCGTGAAGCAAACTCATTATACGTGCATACAAAATAATAATTTTCAATCTCAAGTGTGATGTTGTCTTGTAATGTAATGCTGGTTGTCGCTGGAAAGTGAAATTAATGACTCAAAGAATGACTGGTTAGAACTAGGTAACCATGGCCCAACTTGACTGATTTAGTATGATGTAGGGCCTTAATTTGAAGTTTAAATTATGGTGAAACTTTATGGAAGTATAGGCGAAATTTTTATTTAAGGTTTTTTTTAATATTTTTTGCTAAAAGTGTAAAATAAGTGAAGTTGCAATGCACTTTGTTGTTTGTACAGTACTGAAGAAATACTAAGAATCAACAATATTTGAAAGGCCAACATGCAATTTAACTCAAGTTATTTTGAGATGACGTACAATCGATCGGACCTTAATCACAGCAGGGATCATCGCTCTATGGTCTATATTTTAGTCGAATTGAATGGACAAGAGCAATTTATTTGCATATACAATGAAAACAAAATAAAAGGAAAAATCAAGATTATTTTTGTTTTTGAAATTTGACATTTGGATTTAGGTTGAAATGTCTGCTCATACAAATTAAAAATTGTTATTTTGCACTGCCCTAGCGACAGTTTTCAGTGATTTAGGTATAGGTCAACTCACACCAAGCTTTAGCTTAGGAATAGATGGTGCGGTATATTTGCCGAGCCTAAAATAAACAGATGCTGCAAGCAGCCAGGACACTGTAGCGTTTTTCAGGCGGAATTAGTAGTCGTACGCAAAGCAGTAGGATAACTGGAGGGAAATGGCTTAAATTATAGTCGCGTGAACTTTACATTATTGGACAAGCAGCAATTACTGCATAGAACAATACCCGAATGTGAGCTGTAAGCAATAAGTGGAAAGAATTGGGATAGAAACAGATGAAAATGAAAATGCGGATGAGCTACCTAAAAAAGGTATATCGCTCGAAACCTGTACCGTCGACGTCCCAAACCTGTTGGAGCGAGATTTTAAGAAGAAAATGTCGAAGTTCGTAAGCAGGTATTTCAACCTAAGGGGAACAAAGATACTCTTATCATTGAAAAGACAAACAGCAGGCTCACGATGCGTATTATATCTGAACATTGCCTTCGGTAGTCGCATGCTTTAAATTACCTTAATAGGGAAAAACGTAAATCACTGGAAACTGTCGGTAAGGCAGTGCAAAATAAAAATTTAGAATTTGTATGAGCATACTGTTCAACCTAAATTCAAATGTCAGATTTCAAAAACAAAAATATTGATTTTTCAATATTGTATATGCAAATAAATGGCCCTTGTCCATTAAATTTAAGTAAATCATACATCATAGAGCGATGATCCCTGCTGCGATTAAGGTTCGATCGATTGTACGTGATGGTGAGGTCAAATTTATTCAAGCTGATGTTGGCGTCAGAAGAATTGGATCCTTCCCAAATATGGACCACAATCTGAACATGTTTGGCAACCAAGTGCACTAGTTGGCCTGAAGAAGTTATTGGAGGACCACCAACATTACAGTATTGATTTCGAGATTGTGGAAAAAGTCATTGTGCATCTGCTCCACTATGTCCGGAAAAAACCCGTTTTCTTGTACTGCTACCTTGGGATAAGTACTTACCGCGGACCCTAATTGACCTATATTCTTTTTAAGCATGAAATCGCCTCAAAATTACCAAATTTCCCGTATTGTTATTATTTTCTTAGCAGAAATAGACGAATTAGATTTTCAAATCAACTCGCACAGTTTTGACAGCTTATTCCTAATTTGTTGCAGTGCTGGAAAATTCCAGTGGAATATTAGTTTAGGTACCTATGATTTAGGCGAACTCGCACGCAGCCTTAGTGTGTTCGGGATTTGCCTACTTTTCGCTTTATCCTGTAAATTGTGAAGTATTGTTGAGTTAACTGTGCCAAATATCTCCGATAATGGTATTGATGGGTACAAATATTCTATTTGAAAAGATACCAATTCGATGTTCCTTCTCAGTTAAACGGTCGCAAGTTTCTCCTTTAGTTCCGTTGTGTTAGTTATTGTGCATTCGTTTCTCAGTACCAGAGTATTCTGCAGTATTGTTTTTAAATATTTAGAAAGTTTATATCATGGTGCCGATCTATTATGGGCCTCATTGGAGTGATCGCTTGTCAGTCTTTGGTGGCGCAATAAATGGAGGAGTTTTTCTTCTGTTCATGACCTTTCAAGTTAATTTAAGAAGAACAAACATGATTTGTTGATTTAAGTAGCTTCATTTCTTTCGGCATAGGCATCTCATTTATTTATCAAACATTTTTTCAAAAAATAAAAAATGCCTAAAGCAAATCTTTATTTAACGCAAAATATAAATTATCGTAAGCACCATTATTTGCTTCGATTACCCCGGAGCGTGATGGCCAAATTTCAATAGTAACATAAAACCATATCATATTGTCTATTAAAATTTAAATAGGTTATTTAGCGGTTTAAGATATAAACAGTAAATCCCTCTCTTGTAAAATTTGCTCTTTGACGATTATGACAAAATCAAAATACTGTGTAAATGCATTAATTCAGGAGCAAAAGTAAAAGGCCTAACCACTAAAGTCGTGTTAAAAAATAGATTATTTAATGCATTTACCCTAATTGACCAATTATGTACTTTCTGTAATCTCAACTGTCCACTACCACACGCAATCAAATCATACGCCAGTTTAACCCAAGACTTTAAAATATTTTGTGGCTTTAACGGAACTTTACTTTTCCTCAACTCTTAATTGACCTACACTATTCTATCCTGTGGGCATATTTAGATTTCACTTGCACAACCTACCTGATCTTTTGTTATATTTTATTGTGTGCATAACTGTGTACATCAATTTTTTTCATGGATACAACTTTTATTTATTTACATTTATATTATATGCTGTATTCCTTCATTTTGTGTCTTTCGTTTTTTTTTTTTTTTTAATTTTTATTTTTTATGATTGTCTACTTTGTTTGTTGTTTGCGGCCATTTCACTTGTAACAAATTATTTTGTTCTGCACATAAGCATCATTAGCCGCAACTGCGATGGCCACAAAGTTAAAGTTGTATCCCCATTTAGTAGTGAAAAAATGTAAACAAAAACCAAACAAAATACAAAACTGTACTATCGGCAGCAAACAGCTAAGCTTCTAATAGCATAGCTATCTATGTGTATATATCATCAATATTTTGCTTGTGTTTGGTTTGTGCTCTTCTTTTGTTATCTTGTGCCTGAGATGCGATTGTTGTTGTGGTGTCTTAATTGGCAATGGTGACCCTGGTGTTTTTGTTTGTGGTTCATTTTTCCTTTTTTTGTTAATTTTCATGGCCGGTAATTACTTTTAGTGCCTTAAAGCAAAAGATTAGCAAAACGTTTAGAAATTTAGTAATTTTCCTCACATAATAAAATAAATTTAATTGTTGTTATTAGACCTTAGTATAGGTAGATGAAATCATTGGAATAAATAATTTATTTTGCAAAACGACTAGAGTAACCAAGCAAGCTCTATTCGTATTTCTTCAACTTTCTCGTCAGCTTTTATTGTATTCTATATCTTATTTCATGGTTCTACTTTCCACACCTAAACCCATTCCAATTTCCAATCCCACTCCTACTCCCATAGCCACTCCCAATGCTATTCCTACTTCTACTCCTAGTCCCACTCCCGCTACTACTCCCTTTTTCTATCTCCAGGCTTTCCTCATGTCTATACCAAACATTGAGTACCTTTTTCACCTGACCGACCGATTTCAAAATGAAAACAGGTAAAATTTTTAAAATCGCATTAATTTTTATGTATGAGATAAAGACAGATAATTGGGAAGTCCTCCTGACCGATAATACGTCTCTACTCTCCCAGTAATTTGTGATTTGTTATTCATTTGTGGCGTCTCAAAAAGAAAAAATCTCTTGATGTCTTTCTCTCCGCTGTATCTTCCTCTCTCACTTTCTCGACTTTTCTCTCTTGTATTCCAACTTTCTTCCCTCTATTTTTCTTTATCAGCTTCCCTTCTCAAATAATAACCTAGTGAAGGGAGTAACCATGTGCCAAATTTAAAGGAAAAACGCGCCATATATTATTTTTTATTTATAGAGATAAGAATGAAAACGGACCAAATTGTGAACAAAAAGCATTCTTAAATCCCCACGAACTCACACATAAAATGTATAAAAATATTAAAACCAGTCAGATTTAAATATTCCACTTAACATTGGAGCTGCTAAGTAACTGAAGCATGATCGAAAAATTTGAAATATCTTCCAAAGTAACATCTACAATAGCGAATGTGAAAATCCATAGTACTCCAGCCGGTATAACGTTACTTAACATAATAGAATTTTCGATATTCAATATATTCTACCTTTGATGCAAATACAAAATCCAGAGTTCTTTGTTAACTTCGTAGCGAGGAGAAAGTCGTCACGGACAAAAGATGATGATAAGAACATATTTATTATATATTCACATTTGTTTAAAGATAGTTTTTGATCTTCCCCATGAATTTGCGGGACGAGATCTACATGGGTCTTACCGAATTCGAACGGCCCGCTGGGTTAGATTGGGTTGAACTGGCCGGTCAACAAAAGGCCTCACATAAACTGAATGTATCCTAACTTAAGTACCAAGGCATATTTTATAGAATAACTACCCAACTGTTTATCCGTGCAGCCCGCCCTTTCTTACTGACTAAGCCAAGTTTATATGCATGTGATGCCAGAAGGTAGTGTCCAGTTAGTATGCCCATCATAAGCCTTAAGTTTTCTCTCATTAGAGAAAGGAGCAAATCTGCAAGTGTAATATCGTAAGATTTTTCCACACTCTTATACATTTTGCAGTCTCGCTCTTCTTTCCAAAGCTTTCCTTCTTGATGATTTCTCCCAAGCGGACTGGGACGTCCAAAGTCGATTTACAGCACTGTTTTTTGCTAACTTATCTGCCTTCTCTATGAATCGTGAATCTAGTATATGTATGTATATAGTCCAGTCTGAGTACAAATAAACATCTATTGCATACAATTATTATGCTTAACCGCTCCATTTTACGGCAGCAACTCAGATCAAGAAAGTTATCGTTAAACAATATTGAGTGAAATATTTCAACTTAGTTAAATTTTTGTATCTGACAACTTGTATAAAGTCAAATCGGAATAAAATTTTCTTTCAGACATCTAGAGTTAATGGTATCCGTGATTGGAAGAATGCAATACCTAGTATTGTTCCGATACGAGTAACTAGAAGTACATACTCGAGTACATTGCTTTTGTAGCGAGTATTTTTCGTAGTCGATTACCTCGTACAAGTACCAATTTAGATACTTAGTACGTGGGCACAATATCGAGGTATTGATTGCACAATTCAAAAAATTTCTCCGGTATTTTTGTAAATTTTGCTCATACGATTCCCTCCAAATTGTATCTTAAGACTTTTAACATTTGGCAAAATTGAGTTCACATATTCTTAAAAAGAATATCGCATTCTACTTATACAATTGCTTCCAGAAGAAATCAATAATTTGGAAATTTTTGGAAGAAATCACCATTCAATCCAAAAGTCCGTTGGAATAATTTCAAAGTTTTCCTCCAAATTTGGCATATTGTAAAGCTCAGGTTGATAGTAGATTAAGCAGGTCTGAAATCGCACTGATAAGGTTTAGTCAGTTGGTTGATTTTGAGTTTCAGTTTTTCTCGTAAAGAAATGCTATCCCTTGTTTTGATGGGGTATGTAAAGACGCGTATTAAGGATAAAGAACTTAGAAGCTATCATATTTTGAACGTTGGAAAGAAACGAGTTAAATGCATACAAATTGTGCACAGATTTAGCAACATTTTTTTTTATCGTTTTATAAAACTGCAACTAACTAATACACTAAAAACTATCGCAAAAATCGTATGCTGTTTATGGCTTGCAAACTTATATTAAAATTTGCTTAATATACGATATTTCCATGGTTATGCGGAAATTGCGAGTTTGAGTGAGTTGCCTTAATAAGGAACGGATTAATTTTCATAATTTTTACTGAGCTTTTTAATGAGTAGGATACGAGTTTGTATTGAATACTTTCCCTTGGTACTTATTTTGGTATCAATCGCTTTTCTCGATACTTTTATATGAGCACAGGCATCGAGTACAAGGTTGCCTTTTCCAGTCATTATCGTAATAAACTATTAATCTAATATAGGAAACCTTGGCACTCTTCAAAGAATGTCGACAGGATCTCAAGGGCCCCAGGTTAAGAAAATACTAATGTCAAGAACAGTAGGTTCTGCTATGGGCGAAGTCTTTTCCATAACGAAGTTTAAGTTTTCAATGGAACTCACGGCTTAGTCTTTTTATTTTTGCAGCTATAATAAACGATAATATATAGATAATAGGATAATAGGCTATAACAAAGATAATATAAATAATCAGCCATTGCTGAAAAAAAAAACAATTCGATGCATGTTTGGCGAATGCATATTTCTAGATTGCATATCATATTCGTTCAGCTGGGCGAGTGCTGAGGAATACATTTGCATCCACACAACTACTTCGAATGTTAGCAATCAATTTGTGCTAATGTAGCAGTGATTTCCGTCTTCCTTCCATTTACTTTCATTGCATGTACCAGCGGCGATGCACTGCGGAGAGAGCAGCTGTCCACCTGCAACAATTATCCTGAATCAATAATGGCCAACAAGGGAAATAGTATAGATGACATAAGTGAAATGTGGCAAACTGAATAAAGTTTTCGTCTCACTTAACGATTTGTATATATATGTACTACATACCCTGAAGGGAAGGCAGTAACTAGTAGTACAAATTTCTGGTTACTGGCCATATTAATTTCGTAAGTTGAAAGCATAAAAAAAGAGAAAGAGGCAGAACTAGCATTGGTTCGGAATGCGTTAGAAGCGCTTTAGCTTTGAGTTTAGAGATTTTCCCTACAGGGGATGTACATGCATCGACGCATCTATGAAAAGACAAAAATGTATTAAAACAAAGTGTTTGCATATTATTTATTGCCATATCAATTTTTTGTCAAGTGAGCAAACGTTATGAAAGGTTAAGGTGTGGCTTTTTGTACGTGATCTAAGTCTGAGGTTACTTATTTTTTGATCCATAATCGTATATAATTCCCCATAAAAACACAAGTCGTCACATAACGCTTGAATTCCTGTCGATACGCGATTACCAAAGGCATGTTATATATAAAATGCATTAGGTTAGGTTAGGTCAAACCAGATATGCTTAACCAACGAACCGATATCATTTTTTACGATAATTAACGTTAATAAACGAAACAAAGTCATTTCGTTTCGTTTATTAACGTTAAGAACGTCAAATTTACGTTAATTTGAAATGATATCGGTTCGTTGGTTAAGCATGCCTGGGTCAAACTGGCCGGTCTATGAGTACCTCACATAGAACGACAGACTCCGTAGTATTAACAGAAGTAGTTAACCAAACTTACAGATCCTATTAAAACAGGGCCTATGTTATAAAAGAACTCCATCCCCTTGGCAAATACCAGAAGCTTCCTTGAACTGGCGCTTTCTATGCCACTTGCTGCTTCAATATGCGACAGCTGTATCACTCAAGATCACTCATGAATCCATGACGCAAAAAAACCAGACAGGTGATCTCAGTAGTACAAAAACAAACATCTTAGTCCGGTCATGAATTTTAAAGTAGTAGGAAGGGAAAATATTTGATACTAGTATTTTGCTTTTTTACTACCTTAGGAGTGTAATGTTCGGAAAAGAGCGAAACTCTATACATCTCCACATTAGACATGGCAAAATGAAAGAAAAGAGAATAAAAAGCAGAGGAAATGAGAAGAAAAAGTAGAGGGAATTGGATGGAAGTTGGAAATATGTATAAGAAGAACCGGAGAAAGATGGAGAGTGATAGTAGAAGTAAGATAAAGTGTATGATGAGAGTTAGATTTGAACTGTTTTTTCCATCAGATTAATCTGTAAGCTCTGATTTCTTGAAGCATTGCTGCTATAAAATCTCTGTAGCTTTACATTTTCACGTCTAGTTCTGCTCAATGAGCTTAATTCAATGCTTGGTTTACATAGATAAATGTTGGCTCTTTGGACCGTATACTCTCATTTTCAGAGTTTTCGTATAATAAATCTTCCAGATACTCATCCAAAGAGTTCAGATCGTCAATGATCTCACTGACAGCAGCAGCATGTTTCCACATTCCTTAACTGTGGACAATGTGGTTCTCTGAAGATGCAGCCAATCAGTTCCGTTGACTAAAATTGTTCCATTGCTTCAGGAAAAGGAAATAAACGCCCCAATAAAAGAAAATATAGACCACAGAAGAAAAAAGTTAAAATTAAGCCTACCACTCATATTGACTATATTATTATTATTATTATTATTTATCAACAGATCAAATAAATTAATAAGTTAACATTAGATGAGCATTAGCTGCAAGGGCTATCAGCTCTAGGGAATACGCAATACACTTATATTTGGTAGATACATACATACATATTTATTTATTTATTTATTTTTTTTTTTCTGTCTCTATAACTAGTTCTCAGACACGTGCTCGGATGTGTTTGATAAAGTTGTGCATACAGTTTATATTGTCTTTTGACGGATTTCTTAAAAGCTCTGTCCAGTTCTTTCTGAGGTAATGATTTCTGATGTCGATCAAAGCAGGGCAGTCAATAAAAATGTGGTTTAGTGTTATGGTTTCTCCGCAGCGTGCACAGGCTGGAGCTGCCTCACCAGTAAGAAGGTGTTGGTGAGTATCCAAAGTATGACCAAGGCGTAACCGCGAGAAAGTTTGTATTTGGGACTTCCATATATTCGTGGGATATTTGGGAGATATTAAATCTCTGTTTATACCAGTGTAATGGTGGTGGGTGTAGTTTTGCCATTCTCGATCCGTTTTTGCGTGAATATGTCTTTTGATTGCTGTGCGCATATCTATCTTTGAACATGTGGTATCTTTTGTAACTGGTGACTGTGATGCTAGTCTCGCTATATTGTCTGCCATTTCGTTTCCTTGAATACCAACATGCCCTGGTATCCAGAGCAGGCATATTTTCGCATTGTGTTTGATGAGCGCATCTCTTATCTGGTTTATTGTTGTGGAGTTGGATAGCGGGTTTTGGATGGCTTGAAGTACGGATTTGCTGTCGGTGCATATAAGAGTTTTGCAATTGCTTTCTAATGCCATAGTTACTGCATGTTTGATGGCAACTGCTTCTGCAGTAAAAACGGATGTGAAGTCCGGTAGTGTTTGCACCCTTAGAGTGGCGCCGTCTGAGTCGACCACTGCGAGACTCGCCGGTGCATGGTCGGACTTTGATCCATCTGTGAACCATATGTTCCAGTTTTCGGTTGCGTAGAATTCTTTACGTTCTTGGAACATTGTGCAAAAAGCTTCTGGAGGTGTGGTGTCGTTTTTGAATTTGCATAGTGAAAAGTCACACGACCTTTTATTGATTTCCCATGCTGGGGCTTGTGATTGGTAGTTCTCCGATGTGTTGTATAGTTCCAGGCTTTTGGCGATTTGGAGTACTTTATGCATTGAAGATGGATATTTTTGTCGACCTCTGACAAGGTTGATATTTTTTATGTCACAATCAATGATCGAGTTGGTTGGAAAGAGAAGTTTGGGAACAAGTCTCACATGGACTTGGTATATTCTATCTTCAATGGTTGGTAAGCCTGCCTCTGCTAAAATATTTAGAATGGGTGTTGTACGAAAAGCATAAACGCTTGCACGCGCGGCTTGGTGATAAACTGGTTTAATGATGTTGATTGCACATTTAGGTGAGTTCCAGAAGAGAAAGACCCATAGTCGATTTTACTTAAGATTAACGTTTTAGTTATATACATTAGGGTGTTAATATGTACATGGAATTTCTTACTAGCAAGGTAAGTAACAATATTAATTCTGACAGCTAATGCTTTTTTTAAATGAGTGAAGTGGCATATCCATTTGTAGTTATGCGAGAATATAATACCAAATATCTTCAACTTTTTTCCATTTTCGATCACTATATTATTTACTGCTAAAGTATGGTTATCGAAATCGCAGGAATGTTTCCTACATATGTGGAAGTTTTTAGTTTTTCTAAGGAAATCTTGGTTCCGGAGTAGTCACCCCTGTCCAGGATTTCCTTTATTAAATTTTTAGAGATAAGATTTGTTACTTCGTTTTCATTTCTTATGCATAATTTGTAGACATCGTCTCCATAAAGGCAATGATCTTCCAAACTTTTAGCTTTTATAATGTTACTTATATCATTAAATGCAAAGTTAACAAGATTACGGATAGTGAAAAGAACCCTGAGGAATACCATTTTCTAACGGATATAACGAAATTTGCGATTAGTTAGAAACGATTTAACGAAGTAGAATATTTTGGGGCCTACACCCCACAAGCGAAGGCGGTTTAGAATAACGTACGGTCCAACTCGGTCAAAAGCTTTTTCAAAGTCTAGCGAGAGAATAGAGACATGGTTACGTGCTGAGAGGGCTTTCATGACATAATGGTCAATGTGAAGGAGATCGTCGGTGCACCCTCTGTTGGTTCTAAATGCTACTTGGTTGGGGTTAATAAGCTGTTGGGTCTCAGTAAACCATGCAATTCGATTTGCAACTATGCGTTCCATGATTTTAGAGAAACATGAAAGAAGCGATATAGGGTGTTACCCATCTGTGAAAAGAGAGTTCTTATTTGGCTTAGGTATGGGTATAACGGTAGCAATTTTGCAGCTTTGAGGGATTATGCCAGTGTCTAAGATGGAGTTATAAAGCTGTAACAATCGGGATGGTCCCATTGCCGGCATTTCGCGGATCATTTTATAGGATATTCGGTCGAAACCGGGCGTTTTGCCTTTTGCTTTGCTGATGGAAGATAGAAGTTCGATCATTGTGATTAGGTTTTCTATGAGAGCTGCTTTTGGATCGGTTTCACTACGGGAGCAAGTCTGGCTCAAGGTATGAGTTTTGTCTTCCCTATATCGGTGAGAAAAGTTCGCGTCGGACGAGAGATTGGACCACGTAGAAGCAAATTCGTTGGATATTATGGACGGGTCTGAAGTTATGCTGTTATTAATTTTAATTGCAATTACTGGCGTACGCGGGTTTCTGTGGCGTAGTCTATTGATTTTGTTCCAGATATCGGATACAGATGAATTGGGGGAGATAGATTTAGTAAATTTTTCGAAACTTGCCTTTTTTTGTGTTTTCATTTCTTTTCGAAATCTGGCATAGAGTTTTTTGAAGTTTATAAGATTTAAAGGTGTTGGATTATTTTTAAATCTATACCAAGCTTGCATTTTATTTCTTCGAAGAATCGTCAGATCCTTGTTGCACCATGGTACGTGGGTTCTTCGGTAGGGTGATGCTTGAGGGATGCAGTGGTTTGCGGCCACGTGTATTGCTTTAGCAATGCTAGACGCCTCATGATTTGGAGAGTTGGATACAGCTCTAGCGCTAAGTTCAAGGTCAACATCCTTTTTGAAATTCTCCCAGTCGGCGAAATCAAGTAGAAATTTTATGGTGGTTTTGCGCGTCGGGTAGTGTTTGGATACAATGAGAGTTTTAGGATTAACGGGAAGTGGCCGCTGTTGTGGAGGTCGTCTTGTGCTTTCCACTGTATAAGTGGGAACAAAGGAGGGGAACAGAGGGATATGTCTACATGGGAAAGGGAAGAGTGGTTGGAAAATGGGTCGGACTGCCATCATTCAAAAGGCACATGTCGGATAGTCTTACAGCATTTTCTATAATCCGGCTTCGGTGGTGATCGGAGGAGGCGCCCCATAGGCTATTCCAAACGTTAAAGTCACCAAGTACTATAAGTGGTGTGTTGACTGCTCCGAAAATATCGGTTAGGTCCCTGCTGCTGAATATTTGACAAGGAGGTATATAGATAGATGCCACGGAGAACTTGATACTCAAATCTACCTCGATCACTACCACTTGAAGTTGAGAGTTAACATCTATTTTCCTATGTGGGATATAGTTCTTTATTGCTAAACCCGCGCCTTGTTTGGCCGTGGTATTTGACGAAGAATTTACAAAGTAGGTGGAATAGCTGTTTAGAAAGACTAGATTATAGTTGTGGGGACAATTTGTTTCTTGAATTGCGAAAAGGCTTGGGTTATATCGTTTGATAAGAATTTGGAGTTCAGAGAAGTTGTTATAGAAACCTTTCATATTCCGCTGGAGAATATTCAGGTCCATGAGAAAGAAAAGGAAGTGTGCTCTGTCTTTGGTAAACGTGAACTTTACAGAAGCGAGGGACTTAAGAGAGATTTGGTTAAAAGTCATCGATGGAATAATCCATCGAAGAGGTTTTGTTACTGCTGTTGTTGTTTTCGACATAGTAGTCATTATTTTTTAGTAGATTTTGGGTAAAAACTGATATTGGTGACATTGATATTTGATTCAGATGTTGGATTTAGATGGGTGGTTGGTATGTTAGTTTGTAGTAATGAATAATTTTCAAATAAGTACCGGGATTTATTTTATTGAGGATGCTTGAAGTGGATTTTTCGGTAGAGATGCAGTTTGATTTATTGAGGTTACTTGAAGTTGGATTTTCGATAGCGATGTAATTTGTTATATTGAGGTTGCTTGAGCTGGGTTTTTCGGTTTTGTTATTGGAGTCAAGTCCAATAGTATATGTGTTTTGCGTTGATGCATTAGCATCGGTAGGTTTTTCATTTTCGGTATTAGTTTTATCAATAGTGTTTGATGAATGAATATTGGTAGATGTGCTATTTTTTGTGGTAGCGGCGTATGAGTTTAGGCGTTGTGAGAGGGGTAATCTATTTTTGTATTTTTGCCGTGCTTCGCCTATAATGTATTTTTCGGTCGTTTTAATCTTAAGAATTTCCTTGGCTTCGACATATTTTGGACAATTTTTGTCCGAAGATGCGTGCTCATTTTTACAATTAGCACATTGAGTTCTGACGCATTTTTCAGGGTTATGAAGTGGGAGATTGCAAATATCGCATATTGACACTTTTTGGTATCTTTTTTGGATATGTCCTAGAATTTGGCAGCGCCTACATCGCATTGGCCTTGGAATGTAGGGTTGAACCTTGTTTTATACCATGCTACTTCTACGGATTCAGGGAGTCGGTACAGGTCAAATGTTAAGACCATTTGCCCAGTGAAAATAGTTTTGCCTTCCACTTTTTTTGAAAATTTGTATACACCCGTAACTTTTTGGTCTTTCATTTCACGTACTATTTCTTCTTCTTCCACGTGCTGAATGCAGGGAGCATAGACTACACCTTTAACCGAATTCAAGGTGTAATGTAATTTTACAACAATTGGGCAAAGGTTGGGGAAAGATTTCACTTTTAGAAACCTGTCTGCTACTTGTGCGGTGCGCGCCAAGACAAGTATATTACCGTCCCGAAGTTGGGTAACTGCATCTATTTCGGTTGATATAGCTTCAATTAATTTTTTTAATGGCAAAAGGACTTAGCTGGGATAATGGCTTATTATTGTCTGTGGATGAAATTAGAAGGAAATTTGGGTTATGGGTTGGAGGGCATTTTGGGCGGAGTGCTGGGAGAGTCCCCTGTTTAGGATTAGCTTTCTGTCTTTTTATGGTTGGGTGGTCTAGATTATCACTTAACGCAGAAAAGCGATTCGGTGATCTATCCGGAGGTCCCGGAGACATTTTAATGTTAATATTTATTCAAAATATAAATTTAAATTAACACGTGGGCTTAATCAAAAAAGAAAAACAAAGGTAAGAATGAAGGAAAACGAAATGGAGTGATTAACGGAACGTTAACCCAATAACAATTTTAAGTCACAAAACTAGTCACTGAGAGAAAAGTGACGTGTGAACGCTTTGAATGATAGTCGGCGACTGATCTTGACTATATTAAATTGCATTGATGTAATGCCAAGTGGTGAACCAAAACGCTAGCAGCCAACATCAAAAAAATTGAATTGAAACGAATTGGCCATTTATAGTCCAATTGAAAATGGCAAACCAATCATTTTTAGTATTATTTTGTAGCACAAAACCAAATAGTCCATTATTGTATAAATATAAGGCCTTGCTTCTGGT
Source organism: Eurosta solidaginis (assembly GCF_040869045.1). Taxonomy (NCBI): domain Eukaryota; kingdom Metazoa; phylum Arthropoda; class Insecta; order Diptera; family Tephritidae; genus Eurosta; species Eurosta solidaginis. The sequence goes on from NW_027136905.1 coordinate 874,236, forward strand.
TCTAACTGGCCTTGTCTCATATATCTTGCTCTTATATATACACGAATTGACTAGTAGAGGACTGTTTATTGCCAGGCAAGGTATCTTTAACATTCTCTCTGATACTCGCGGTACAGTAATCTTGTGGCGAATCTATGTTGATGGAAGAAATTAACTATTCGTTGTTAAGTTTCGACACATTTAATCTATGGGTACGTTCGATCATATTCCCTACTCATTTTTGTGGGCCCACTTCTAAGTATTCGTATTCATGACAGCTAGCAGTGAAGATTCTGATATTTTACGCTCGCAGTTGCCATACTGATACTTGTTGTTGTCTAACGCCAAGTCTTCTGAAAGTTGCCGAAGAGTTAGAATTTATGATTATTGGTCCCAGTTTAGCAGCCATGTCCTGATAATACCCATCTCTTCGTGAGCAGTATTACTCAATTAAATATTAAGATAACTTGACCAAATATTTTAATATAGGTTTTTTTTTTTTTTTTTTTTACTTAAGCATAGTGTTTTATCAAAAACCAACCAATTAAACCTAAACATATCTAGTGTTGTTCCGATACGAGCAAATGCGCATACATATTAGAGTACTTTTCTCAAGACCGAGTATATTTTGTAGTCGATTAGCTCGTACAAGTCAAATAACGCCTCCAATACTTTGTAAATTTTGCTCTTACAATTCCTGTTAAATTAAGTGAGTTCAGGATTTTGTGCAAACGGCCTAGCATCATTGCATTGCAAACTTCCGTAACATACTATTTATAGTACACTAACAAAGTACACGGATATGCATTTGCTACTTCATTGCAAAAATGAAACATCAAAAACCGTAGCTTATTTTTTCAATATTGAATAGCAAATCATCAATTATCAAAACGAAAAAAAAGTGGAAAGACAAATTTAAAATGAACAAGTAAGGAAGATTAAGTTCGGGTGTAACCGAACATTACATACTCAGTTGAGAGCTATGGTGACAACATAAGGGAAAATAACCATGTAGGAAAATGAACCGAGGGAAACCCTGGAATGTGTTTGTATGACATGGGTTTCAAATGAAAGGCATTAAAGAGTATTTTATGAGGGAGTGGGCCATAGTTCTATAGGTGGACGCCATTTAGGGATATAGCCATAAAGGTGGATCAGGGTTGACTCTAGAATGCGTTTGTACGTTATGGGTATCAAATGAAAGGTGTTAATGAGTATTTTAAAAGGGAGTAATCCTTAGTTCCATAGGTGGACGCCGTTTCGAGATATCGCCATAAAGGTGGACCAGGGGTGACCCTAGAATTTGTTTGCACAATATGGGTATCAAAAGAAAGGTGTTAATGAGTATTTTAAAAGGGAGTAATTCTTAGTTCCATAGGTGGACGCCGTTTCGAGATATCGCCATAAAGGTGGGCCAGGGGTGACTCTAGAATTCGTTTGTGCAATATGGGTATCCAAAGAAAGGTGTTAATGAGTATTTTAAAAGGGAGTAATCCTTAGTTCCATAGGTGGACGCCATTTCGAGGTATCTCCATAAAGGTGGACCAGGGTGACCCTAGAATTTGTTTGTACAATATGGGTATCAAAAGAAAGGAGTTAATGAGTATTTTAAAAGGGAGTAATCCTTAGTTCCATAGGTGGACTCCGTTTCGAGATATCGCCATAAAGGTGGGCCAGGGGTGACTCTAGAATTCGTTTGTGCAATATGGGTATCAAACGAAAGGAGTTAATGAGTATATTTAAAGGGAGTGGGCCTTAGTTCTATAGGTGGAAGCCGTTTCGAAATATCGCCACAAACGTGGACCAGGGTGACTCTAGAATGTGTTTGTACGATATGGGTATCAAATTAAAGGTATTAATGAGGGTTTTAAAAGGGAGTGGTGGTTGTTGTATAGGTGGTCGCATTTTCGAAATATCGCCATAAAGGTGGACCAGGGGTGACCCTAGAATTTGTTTGTACAATATGGGTATCAAAAGAAAGGTGCTAATGAGTATTTTAAAAGGTAGTAATCCTTAGTTCCATAGGTGGACGCCCTTTCGAGATATCGCCATAAAGGTGGGACAGGGGTGACCCTAGAATTTGTTTGTACAATATGGGTATCAAAAGAAAGGTGTTAATGAGTTTTTTAAAAGGGAGTAATCCTTAGTTCCATAGGTGGACGCCGTTTCGAGATATCGCCATAAAGGTGGGCCAGGGGTGACTCTAGAATTCGTTTGTGCAATATGGGTATCAAACGAAAGCAGTTAATGAGTATATTTAAAGGGAGTGGGCCTTAGTTCTATAGGTGGACGCCATTTCGAGGTATCGCAATAAAGGTGGACCAGGGGTGACTCTAGACTTTGTTTGTGCGATATGGGTATCAAACTAAAGGTGTTAATGAGTATTTTTAAAAGGGAGTGGGCCTTCGTTCTATAGGTGTTGGCCTTTTCGAGATATCGCCATAAAGGTGGACCAGGGGTGACTTTAGAATATGTTTGTACGATATGGGTATCAAATGAAAGGTGTTAGTGAATATTTTAAAAGGGCGTGGGGCTTAGTTCTATAGGTGGACGCCTTTTCGAGATATCGACATAAAGGTGGACCAGGGGTGACTCTAGAATGAGTTTGTACGATATGGGTATCAAATTAAAGGCATTAATGAGAGTTTTAAAAGGGAGTGGTGGTAGTTGTATATGTGAAGGCGTTTTTCAGATATCGACCAAAATGTGGACCTGGGTGACCCAGAACATTATCTGTTGGATACCGCTAATTTATTTATATATGTAATACCTGCCAAGATTTTAAGGATTTTTTATTTCGCCCTGCAGAACTTTTTATTTTCTTCTACATAATATGGTAGGTGTCACAACCATTTTATAAATTTTTTCTAAAGTTATATTTCGCGTCAATAAAACAATCCAATTACCTTACCATGTTTCATCCCTTTTTTCGTATTTGGTATAGAATTATGGCATTTTTTTCATTTTTCGTAATTTTCGATATCGAAAAAGTGGGCGTGGTCATAGTCGGATTTCGTTCATTTTTCATACCAAGATAAAGTGAGTTCAAGTAAGCACGTCAACAAAGTTCATTAAAGATATGTCGATTTTTGCTCAAGTTATCGTGTTAACGGCCATGCGGAAGGACAGACGGACGACTGTGTATAAAAACTGGGCGTGTCATCAACCGATTCACAGAAAACAGTTAACGTCAAAAAACCTATGCCCGTACCAAATTTCAAAAGGATTGGTTAATTTTTGTTCGACTTATGGCGTTAAAAGTATCCTAGACAAATTAAATGAAAAAGGGCGGAGCCACGCCCATTTTGAAATTTTCTTTTATTTTTGTATTTTGTTGCACCACATCATTAATGGAGTTGAATGTTGACATAATTTACCTATATACTGTAAAGATATTAAATTTTTTGTTAAAATTTTACTTAAAAAATTTTTTTTTTAAATGTGGGCGTGGTCCTTCTCCGATTTTACTAATTTTTATTAAGCGTACATATAGTAATAGGAGTAACGTTCCTGCCAAATTTCAGCATGATATCTTCAACGACTGCAAAATTACAGCTTGCAAAGTTTTAAATTACCTTCTTTTAAAAGTGGGCGGTGCCACGCCCATTGTCCAAAATTTTACTAATTTTCTATTCTGCGTCATAAGTTCAACTCACCTACCAAGTTTCGTCGCTTTATCTGTCCTTTGTATTGAATTATCGCACTTTTTCGGTTTTTCGAAATTTTCGATATCGAAAAAGTGGGCGTGGTTATAGTCCGATATCGTTCATTTTAAATAGCGATCTGTGATGAGCGCTCAGGAACATACATACCAAATTTCATCAAGATACCTCAAAATTTACTTAAGTTATCGTGTTAACGGACGGACGGACGGACGGACGGACATGGCTCAATCAAATTTTTTTTCGATCCTGATTATTTTGATATATGGAAGTCTATATCTATCTCGATTCCTTTATATATGTACAACCAAGCGTTATCCAATCAAACTTAATATACTCTGTGAGCTCTGCTCAACTGAGTATAAAAATGTTGCTCACGATCCGAAGTTTATATATTTGCTATAGCAACGCCACCAACGTCAAATTCACAATATTCTGAACTCCCTTATTGTATTTTAAGATGTTCTACATGTGGCAAGAAGTCTTGTGTTCTGCTCATAAATTGGCTTTCGGAAAAAAACCGCACTTGAGTGTTTTTTTTTTTTAAATTATTAATTAGCGGTAAGCCGCTTAGACAATTTTTGCCTTTAGATAAAAATTCATTCCAAAAGTCCTCTGCTCCTAAATGCGAATACCGATAGGATTAATAAATGAGTCTTCTTCAGGATTTGGCGTATCGTAATGATCTGTTCGAAAATATAAAGTAGACCCCGTACTGATAATGTCCAATCCATTTTTTGACTTTGAGCTTCAGAGTTTTCGTAAAGAAATGTTACCTAAAAATTAGAGATTTGGAAAAAGCTCATGGGCTAGGTGGTAAAAAAATCAAACTTCATTTTTATTTATAACACTCGCACAAAAGCAGATTGTACAATGAACAAGACTCACAAGAAGCTTCGAATAAAAGGAGGAAATGCAAAGTAATTGCGCAATCTATAGGTCGCTCTTTAACTGGGTCTACTTTTTTGGCGGGGTATTCATTCTGCCATGAAAAGCTTCTCAGTGAAAATACATCTGCCTTCCTAATGCCGGCCGAAGTTGTCACAAATACCTAGGTCCTATCCTAATTCGTATGGAAAATCTAAAGGAGTACGATGCAAATTGGAAAATAAGCTCGGCCTTAATCTCTTCGGGTATTAAGAATTAAGAACTTGGAACCATACATATTTCGATCTTTTTAACACTTATCCTGTATAAGTGGGTCAAAATTGCCCAAACGTCTTTTAAAGTTGCATATCTTTTTATAGGTTTCATATAATCTGGTGAAACTTCTCGACTTTTATTATTTAATAAAACTAAACTTGGAAATCATTTATGTTTAAATATGTCATCTACAGGATAGGCTGGGCAGAAAAAGTTACGTATATTGTATAAGTGGGTCAAAATTGCCCAATAGTAAAAGGAGTATGTGTATAGCTCCATACTCATATGTTTGTAAGTACATATTCCTGTGCACATTACGGACAATATCAATGAACCTCGCGGCTGCCTGACATGAATGGATAGATGTATGTACATATGTGTGTGAATAGAAGTGTGAAAGTTCATGTTTATCTTGCAGCAATTTACCGCTAACTTGTTCGTGCGTGATGATGCGATGTTTACATTCTTATGCGCAGTCGTAAAAAGTTCTTGAATTGTCAGGTTGGTTTTTTTTTCAAAGAATAAAGTAAGGGTAAAAAAGTGAAATCTATACTATTTTGTGAATTAGTAAGAAGTGTTTTTAGTGCGGTTGTGTTTTATTTATGTTTCAGTATGAATAGAGAAGAAATTGAAGCCCTTCTAGAGAACTCCGATTTGGATGATGAAGCGCCAAACGATACCGAAAGTGATGATGAAGAAGACCAGATATCAGAAGTCGAATCCCTTTACGATCTCAATTTATCTGATGGAACAGACGAAGAGGACAATTCTGCCAGACAGCATGATGTTTCCGGAGCTTTTCCGTCGAAGGATGGAAAATATATGTGGTATAACCAATCAGTTGCAAGCGGAGCTGGCAGGCGGGCTGCAGAAAATGTTATTACGACCGCGCCAGGTCCTACACGGTATGCCATTGCTCGGACCGATGGTATAAAATCTTCATTTATGTTATTTATGCCGCCCGATATGGTGAAAATAGTCATTGAGATGACTAATATAGAAGGTAAACCACTTGCATTTGAAAGATATAATTATATAGAAGTATGTACCTGCATGTAAAGTAATACCTGAGGATTTGTTTCAGGTCAATCAGTGTTTGGAAATAATTGGGTCGAAATAGATTGTTTTAGTTTGGAAGCATATTTTGGCCTTTTGCTCTTAGCAGGTGTATTTCGATCACATGGAGAAGCACTCGAATGTTTGTGGGATGATTGTAAAGGCCGTCCGATTTTCAAATCGACAATGACTTTACGCAGATTTCAGAATATCACCAGAGTTCTGAGGTTCGACAAGAAATCTGATCGGAATGAGAGGCGAGCTCGAGATAAACTGGCACCAATCAGGGATGTTTGGAATCGCTGGGAATGTAACATACAAAAGATGTATAACCCTGGAGAGTTCGCCACAGTCGATGAACAATTGGTTACATTTCGCGGACGTTGTCCTTTCAAACAATATATCCCATCGAAGCCTGGAAAATACGGAATTAAAATTTGGACCTTGTGCGATAGCCAAACAAGTTTTGCATGGTCGCTGCAGGTTTATACAGGTAAAGATCGAAATTGTAAGCCTGAGAAAGAGCAAGGGCGTCGTGTTGTACTCGATCTGGTGAAGGATATACAAGGTCATACTATCACGTGCGATAATTTTTTTACATCTCACGAGTTGGGGATAGAGCTTTTGAAACGCAAGATGACCCTAGTTGGTACGGTTCGAAAGAATAAAACGTTTTTGCCTGTGGAAATTGCAAAGCTAAAAAATAAACCGGAAAATTATTCACATTTCTTTTTTGATAACAAGAACAAAACCACATTAGTTGGATATGTGCCTAAAAAGAATCGAGCTGTATATCTACTCAGTACTCTTCACAATAATGTTGAAATCAATCCCAACACTGAAAAGCCTGAAATCATAGACTTTTACAATAAAACCAAATCCGGGGTTGACATACTAGACCAAGTTATCAGGACATACACCTGCAAGAGAAGGACAAATCGGTGGCCACAGTCCTTGTTTTACAATATGCTAGATATAAGTGCATACAATGCTTTTGTAATTTTTAGAGAAATAAACCCTGAATGGAACAAGAATAAAAAATTTAAACGCCGTTTGTTCCTAGAAGAGCTCGGAAACGAACTTACTTTTCAGGAAATATCGCGAAGATCTATACTTCCTCGAAGCAGTGCAGCCAAAATGTTCGTAATAAACACTCAAAAAACAGCAGCAACTACTGAAAAGACTCCGAAACCTACAAATCTAAAATGTGGTCGTTGCTTTATTTGTCCAAGTCGATCAAATAGTACGAAATATAGCAGTAAATGCGGAAGCTGCGAAAAATTTATTTGTAAGACTCATTCTGAAGCATCTATCTTATGTACTAGTTGCTTAAAATCACCCTAAGAATATCTTTTTGTACTTACTTAACTCAATTTTATTATTTATTGAATAAAAATATACTTTAAAGCTTGAAATAAAATCAAAATCTATTCATTCCTCCGTTGGGCAAAATTGACCCATTTATGTCACGTACGTTATTTTTTTTACATACAGGATAAGTGTTAAAGTTGTGAGTAAATAAACTAGTGCACATAAATTTTTCAAATACTTTGCTGAAAAAATACGTTCAACATTATCCAATGTTTGCAGGCCTCGTACGCCATGCAAACGTTGAAAACTAATGTGAAATATCGTTTCACTTGCGGGGTTTCTACGGTTATGGAGCAATTGCGAGTTTGAGTGACTTGCTTCATTAAGTAAAGGATTAATTTTCAAAAGTTTTACTGAGCTTTTCAACGGGTACGATACGAGTAAGTATGGAATATTTTCCCTCGATACTTTTGTTTGTATCGATTACTTATATGGATCCTTTTATATGAGTACAGATATCGTGTAAATTGTGATATCGGAACAATATTAAACCCTTTCCTTCCTTTCTTTTCTTTTCCTTTCCTTTCCTTTCCTTTCCTTTCCTTTCCTTTCCCTTCCTTTCCTTTCCTTTCCTGTCCTTTCCTTGCCTTTCCTTTTCTTTATTTTCCTTTCATTTTTTAAATTTTCTTTTTATTTCCTTTCATTTACTTTCATTTCTCTTCCATTCATAGTCCTTCCTTTCCTTTCCTTTCCTTTCCTTTCCTTTCCTTTCCTTTCCTTTCCTTTCCTTTCCTTTCCTTTCCTTTCCTTTCCATTCCTTTCCTTTCCTATCCTTCCCTTTCCATTCCTCTACTTTTCTTATTCCTTTATTTTCCTTTCCTTTCCTTTCCTCTCCTTCTTTCCTTTTCTTTCCATTTCTTTCTTTTCTTTCCTTTTCTTTCCTTTCCTGTCCTTTGCTTTCTTTTCTTTTCCTTTCCTTTCCTTTCCTTTCCTTTCCTTTCCTTTCCATTTCTTTCCTTTCCTTTCCTTTCCTTTCCTTTTCTTTCCTGTCCTTTGCTTTGCTTTGCTTTCCTTTCCTTTCCTTTCCTTTCCTTTCCTTTGTTTATTTTCCTGTACTTTCCTTTCTTTTAATTTTATTTTTATTTCCTTTCTTTTACTTTCATTTCTCTTCCATTCATATTCCTTCCTTCCTTTCTTTTTTTTCCTTTCCATTCCGTTCCTTTCCTTTCCTTTTCTTTCCTTTACTTTCCTTTCCTTGCCTTTCCTTTTCATTCCACTACGTTTCTTTTCATGTCTTTTATTTTTATTTCCCTTCAATTGATTTTCCTTCTTTTGCTTTCCTTTCTTTTCCTTTCCTTTCCTTTCCCTACCTTTCCTTTTCCTACCTTTTGTTTACGAGAAGCAGATTGATTAAATCATACCCTTCCTGCCAGAGCAGTACAAAATTTCCCTATTTTGAGCCTACTTATTCATTATATTACCCATCGAATGTTCCTATTATTATATTAGAATGACAAATTACTTTTACTTCATTATTGAGATTGTTAAATTTAGCAATATATTAATATTAATAAAAATTTTAACATTTTTAAAAAACTCTTTTTCTTACTAAGGTAAATATCGTTAAGAATGAACAATACAAATTTTATATATTATTTTAACGGTGCTTGTGGTTGAATTTCAACCACTGGGCTAATTCTAGTAAGATTTAAATACACCAAAAGAAATGGAGCTAGTAAAAGCAACAAATCAGGATTGTTGTTCTTGCGTTACCAGGGAATGGGACTGGGACTAGGACTTGGGATGGGACACTAACTGAACCTGGGACTAGGAATAAGAAATGGAGAAGAAAAAGAAGTGCTAGACAGAACAGAAAAGATGGAAGGAGAAAGAGGCCAACAAAGTAATAAAATTAAACGAAGATAGAGAGATAGGGATAGATGGGGTAGAAAAGAAGTGAGGTAAAAGACTGAGAGTGAGAAATAGAAAGGCAGAGGGAGCAGTGAATAAAAGGATAATGAAAAATGCGAGAGGGGTAGGGAGAGTAAGAGGTAAAAACTTCTTAAAAGTTAAGCAGATAGACCAAAGTTGGGGCTGAGCAACGTTTTTTCGGGTCTGCTAGTATATATGTATACAAAATAAACACATATGTATATATAAATATGATTTTACATGCATGGGCTAATTGATTATTTTGTGACAACAAAAGACAAGCAAATTGTATGCCTACAATTAAAATTATTTATTTTAGCTATTGAACATATTACACGAATTGACAAAACCAAAGACACAATTATTTATGATATCTTTGAGTATATCTTAAGTTTATTGTCTTACTATACTATAGTTTTACACACATACATAAGTCTTATCATATATGCCATGGGCTTATGTATTCGTAATTTGGTGACTGAAATCTTGTTGACCGGTATAATTTAATTACTATGCAAACTACGAGCTCATTAATATAAATTAATTACATAATAAGATTGTAGTGTATAAAGGAAGAAATTATAATTAATACAAACGTATTTAGATTTGTTTACTTCAGATAAGGTTGCTATCCATGCCATAAAATTAAGTTGTGAAATTCCTCAGCTTGAAGATTGTGATTAAATGATTTTTGCAATACAAAATAGTGCTTTGTCATTAGATATTCATTACTTGAAAACTTCGTATCACTTTTTTTTCTTCACGAATTTCGGTATGAGTTACTCATGGTTATGTTCGATTAAAATGTACTTTCGACTTTTTATTTATTTATTTATTTTATCTACAGATTAATTAAATGTTACAGATTAACTGTATAGTAATGTGAAATGAATAAGCAAAGAATTTAACAAAATAGTTAACAATTTCTAAATGGATTAAAAAGGTACCTGAGGTTCCTTCAATAAAATAGTTTTAATCTTCCCTCTTATAGTGCAAATATCTAACAAATCAAATCATGAAACAATTTTAACTTCAATCTTATTTTAATAAGATAAATAAATATTTTGAGAAATGGCAGAGAATTTTTCGCGGTCAAAAATTTAGTAGTGTAAAAAGTTTTAAGTAAAATTTTGACATAACTTTTATATAATGGTGGTTTTAAACTAGTATTTAGTTGCTTCACCCTTATTTTTATACTCAGTTGAGCAGAGCTCACAGAGTATATTAAGTTTGATTGGATAACGGTTGGTTGTACATATATAAAGGAATCGAGATAGATATAGACTTCCATATATCAAAATAATCAGGATCGCAAAAAAATTTGATTGAGCCATGTCCGTCCGTCCGTCCGTCCGTCCGTCCGTTAACACGATAACTTGAGTACATTTTGAGGTATCTTGATGAAATTTGGTATGTAGGTTCCTGAGCACTCATCTCAGATCGCTATTTAAAATGAACGATATCGGACTATAACCACGCCCACTTTTTCGATATCGAAAATTTCGAAGAACAGAAAAAGTACGATAATTCATTACAAAAGACAGATAAAGCGACAAAACTTGGTAGATGAGTTGAACTTATGACGCAAAATATAAAATTAGTAAAATTTTGGACAATGGGCGTGGCACCGCCCACTTTTTAACGAAGGTAATTTAAAACTTTTGCAAGCTGTAATTTGGCAGTCGTTGAAGATATCATGATGAAATTTGGCAGGAACGTTACTCTTATTACTGCATGTACGCTTAATAAAAATTAGCAAAATCGGAGAAGGACCACGCCCACTTTTAAAAAAAAAAATTTTTTTTAAGTCAAATTTTAACAAAAAATTTAATATCTTTACAGTATATAAGTAAATTATGTCAAGATTCAACTCCAGTAATGATATGGTGCAACAAAATACAAAAATAAAAGAAAATTTAAAAATGGGCGTGGCTCCGCCCTTTTTCATTTAATTTGTCTAGGATACTTTTAATGCCATAAATCGAACAAAAATTAACCAATCCTTTTGAAATTTGGTAGGGGCATCGATTTTATGGCGTTAACTGTTTTCTGTGAAAATGGGAGAAATCGGTTGATGCCACGCCCAGTTTTTATACACAGTCGTCCGTCTGTCCTTCCGCATGGCCGTTAACACGATAACTTGAGCAAAAATCGATATATCTTTACTAAACTCAGTTCACGTACTTATCTGAACCCACTTTACCTTGGTATGAAAAATGAACGAAATCCGACTATGACCACGCCCACTTTTTCGATATCGAAAATTGCGAAAAATTAAAAAAATGCCATAATTCTATACCAAATACGAAAAAAGGGATGAAACATGGTAAGGTAATTGGATTGTTTTATTGACGCGAAATATAACTTTAGAAAAAACTTTATAAAATGGTTGTGACACCTACCATATTAAGTAGAAGAAAATGAAAAAGTTCTGCAGGGCGAAATAAAACACCCTTAAAATCTTGCCAGGTATTACATATATAAATAAATTAGCGGTATCCAACCGATAATGTTCTGGGTCACCCTAGTCCACATTTTGGTCGATATCTGGAAAACGCCTTCACATATACAACTACCAGCACTCCCTTTTAAAACTCTCATTAATACCTTTAATTTGATACCCATATCGTACAAACAAATTCTAGGGTCACCCCTGCTCCACCTTTATGGCGATATCTCGAAACGGCGTCCACCTATGGAACTAAGGAATACTCCCTTTTAAAATACTCATTATCGCCTTTCTTTTGATGCCCATATTGTACAAACAAATTCTAGGGTCACCCCTGGTCCACCTTTATGGCGATATCTCGAAAATGCGACCACCTATACAACAACCACCACTCCCTTTTAAAACCCTCATTAATACCTTTAATTTGATACCCATATCGTACAAACACATTCTAGAGTCACCCCTGGTCCACCTTTGTTGCGATATTCCGAAAAGGTGTCCACCTATAGAACTAAGCACCACACCCTTTTAAAATACTCATTAACACCTTTCTTTTGATACCCATATTGTACAAACAAATTATAGGGTCACCCCTGGTCCACCTTTGTGGCGATATCTCGAAACGGTGTCCACCTATGGAACTAAGGATTACTCCCTTTTAAAATACTCATTAACACCTTTCTTTTGATACCCATATTGTACAAACAAATTCTATGGTCACCCCTCGTCCACCTTTATGACGATATCTCGAAACGGCGTCCACTTATAGAACTAAGGCCCACTCCCTTTTAAAATACTCATTAACACCTTTCGTTTGATGCCCATATTGTGCAAACGCATTCTAGAGTCACCCCTGGTCCATCCTTACGGCGATATCTCGAAAAGGCGTCCATCTATAGAACTTAGGTCCACGCCCTTTTAAAATACTCATTAATACCTTTCATTTGATACCCATATCGTACAAACGCATTCTAGGGTCAACCCTGATCCACTTTTATGGCTATATCCCTAAATGGCGTCCACCTATAGAACTATGGCGCAATCCCTCATAAAATACTCTTTAATGCCTTTCATTTGATACACATGTCATACAAACACATTCCAGGGTTTCCCTCGGTTCATTTTCCTACATGGTTATTTTCCCTTATGTTGTCACCGTAGCTCTCAACTGAGTATGTAATGTTCGGTTACACCCGAACTTAACCTTCCTTACTTGTTTAGATTGGCTAGCACAGTGATGCGGCATTCAGTCAACGAATTTTTGGCATCTTTCACAGGAATTCGAAAGCCATTCGATTTTTACAGTTGGGTTACTGCCTCCTTGACATAACCCACACATTTGAAATGGGGTCTATGGTTGGTGACTGTGGCAGCCATTCTATGACGCTGATCTGGCTTTCCTCACACTATCTTTTTGATTTATTGCACGTATATTTCGGGTCATTGTCTTGCTGGTACGTCCAAACAAGTTGTACTTCGTCTCTGGCATATAGCAGCATGATGTTCTTGAGTGGCCCCAGCGGGTTAGTGGGCTTAGAATATACCCGCAGTAGGTATGCCTGTCGTAAGAGGCGACTAAATATCAAGTTGATTCAAGGGGTTGCGTAGCGCAACTCTCTCAAGGGATTTCCAGCGCAATATGTAGCTTCTCCAACCTAACTGTCAACCTGACCTACCCGTGGCGAATCCTGTTTCATTAAACGCCGAGTATCTGACGACCCGAACTCCTGATGGATCTAGGGGGTGGAAAGAAGGGATGGCCTAAAAGGTTGCATGTGGTCATACCAAATCGTTCCCGAGATGGTTGGGCTAGTACCTTTATGGTGCTTGTTACCGGAACGTACCGGATCTGCATCAGACTGCATCAGACCATCAATATCGATAACACTCCCGAGTGCCTTCATGGAGTGGCCCCGTCACTAGAACAACAACAACAACAAGTTGGTGAGTATACCGACATATGAAGCACTAGTCATAACTTCCCTAACCCAATGAATGTGTCCCACGCGGTGTTCAAAAAAAGGGCATGCCCAGACAATAACACTGGAACCTCCATGCTTACGGTTTTCGGATGGCATTCAGTTAAGGAAACCACTTAAATGAAATGAGCCATAGGTACTATCCAAATCTTTATCGGAACTGTAATTATAAGTATATAAGCTCATATATACATACATACGTAAATTACCTCCATATTCACTTATTCAAGTTAACATAAAAAACTAATTAAAAATTTACGTAGTAATGAAACAAGTCATAAATTGAAAGCATAAATTATGAAGTAATGAAATCAAAAGGAAATATTACAATAATATTTATTAGTGCGTACAATACATAATGCTTAAAATGAAACCATTGCAACATATTTTTAGGTAAAATTTGATTTTTAATTAAAATTATTTAAAAATGAAATAAATTAAAAATATTTAAAAATAAAATAAATATAAGGAGAGAATAAGGCTAATCTTCCCTTCTAATAGGCGTCGGGCTACTTTTTAGTTTCTCCTGAAAATGTGGGACCCGGCCTACAAGTTTTATGCCGACTGCTTACTTTACCTTCAATGGATAAATATTCCATCAGAAGCTTTTCATGGCAGAAGTACATTCGGAATGTTTGCCAAAGCCACTAACTGAAAAGTCCTAAAGATTTGTATGTTGCTTGTTTCAGACCTTGAACACCGTGACCAACGGAGCGATAGGCGAACACGCTACACCACAATACCGCGATCCTAATTTTGCAAAAAACAAAAAAAAAAAAAAAAATTACATTCAACTTCTGGCTCCAGGGCGGCTGAAAAATGGGATGCATACAAAATGATGCTCGGGGATTATATGAAACTGCTAAGGTCGTCGAAGAGGACCTCCTATCGGAAGTTTTATAGCGAAATGAAAACGGTGTCTGAGGGATCCAGGCTCAGAAAGGTGCTCTCTGGTGCTCCAAAAAGTGTCCCTGGATGCCTGCAAGGATCTGATAGGACATGGGCAGATTCGGCAGAGAGCACCCTATGCCTGCTCCTGAGTACGCACTTTCCGTGCGCTAGTGATGAAGAAATGAACTGGAGAAAAAATCATACTGGCGAAGCGTTTGAGGGGAAGTTCATTACTATGGGTAAAGTTAAATGAGCTATAATGTCGTTCAAGCCCTTCAAAGCACCAAGGCTGGATGGATTGGCCCCGGTACAATTCCGGCAAGCAATCGAGCTGAGCTCTTTGTGGTAGTATAACATCTTCAAAGGAGTTTGTGCCCTTAACCATATTCCACGGGGTTAGAACGATTCAAGGGTCACCTTTATACCAAAAGCTGGAAGGACTGGTCACGCGACGTCTAAAGACTTCATACCGATATGCCTGACATCCTTCCAGCTGAAGAAACTCGAGAGGTTAATGGATTCCACATTAAGGGAGTCATTGGAGGGAAAGTTGTCTACATGCCAGCATGCGTATATGAAAGGGAAGTCCACGGAGACAGCCTAGCATGCAGTTGTCTCCCAGATCGAGAAATCCTTGACGTTCAAGGAATTCACACTCATAGCCTTCCTCGACATTGAGGGAGCTTTTAGCAACGCAACGCCCTCTGCGATAACTGATGCACTAACCGGCTTGGGGGCCGATACGGGGCTAGTGAAACATGTTCAGCAGTTGCTGTTGCGAAGAAAGGTTAATGCCGACCTAGCTGGTGCAACGGTGGTCAAACACATATGGTGAAGCACCCTGCAGGAGAGGGGGGGGGATACTTTCTCCACTTCTATGGGTTGCCACACTTAATGAGCTCTTGGTTCTTCTTGATAAGAACGGATGCAGCAAGGTAATCGCATATGCAGATGACCTCGCCCGGCGGCCACCGTGGTGTGATGGTAGCGTGCTCCGCCTATCACACCGTATGCCCTGGGTTCAACTCCCGGGCAGAGCAACATAAAAATTTTAGAAATAAGATTTTTCAATTAGAAGAAAATTTTTCTAAGCGGGGTCGCCCCTCGGCAGTGTTTGGCAAGCATTCCGGGTGTATTTCTGCCATGAGAAGCTCTCAGTGAAAACTCATCTGCTTTGCAGATGCCGTTCGGAGTCGGCATAAAACATGTAGGTCCCGTCCGGCCAATTTGTAGGGAAAATCAAGAGGAGCACGAAGCAAATTGGAAGAGAAGCTCGGCCTTAGATCTCTTCGGAGGTTATCGCGCCTTACATTTATTTATTTTTTAGATGACCTCGCCCTGTTAGTTAGCGGGAAGTTTCCGCAGACGCTATGCGATCTAAAGCAAACTAAGCTGAGACTGGTGGAGGAATGGACCAGGAGTAAAAGTCTATCGGTCTATTCAGCCAAAACTGAACTGGTTTTGTTCACTAGGAGATATAAGATTCCTGTGTTGCAGCTGCCGGTGCTAGCGGACACGACCCTGACGCTTTCGAACTCTCCCAAATACCTAGGAGTAATTTTGGATAGGAAGCTATCCTGGAGGAAAGCAACGGTGGCACTGTACAACTGTAGGGGAGCTGTTGCACGAATATGGGGCTATCGCTGGATATTACCCTGTGGCTCTATACTACTGTGGTTAGACCAATCATTCTATACGGGGCTTTGGTCTGGTGGACGAGCTTAGATACAAAATCGAACCCAGAAGGTACAAAGAAAGGCTGTAGTCTGCGTGGCGGGCGCTCTACGCACCACCCCTGCGGAGGCGCTGGATACTCTTTTTAATGTGTTGCCAATAGATTTAATGGCCAATGTGCGGCCTTTTCTGCTGTATGGCTGCGGAAGCGATAATGTGGTTGGCCATGCAGCCATCCTTAAGAACTTGGATTCGAATTCGTCGCCGCAAATCTCTTAACGAGATCGCTGAGAAAACTTCCCTCAGTCTGGTATGAGTGCCTGGACACTCGGAAATACCGGGCAATGAGATGGCTGACGAACTTGCAAGAGAGGGCACATCCGTTCCGCTTAAGTCGTCCGCTCGCTACCTGCAAGCTCACTTTGAAAGGAATCTTCCTTAGGGAAGCGGCTGTAAGATGGAGCAATCTCGTATACAGCTACCACGCTAAGCTCATGTGGCCTGAATGGGACGCGAGACATACAAGAAGTCTCTTCTTCTTAGAAGGGGATAATTATCTCTGGTGGTTGGGCTTATAACCGGCAACATAGCAATCGGGAAGCATGCACAATGGCTGGGTGTTCCTTATAATGACTACTGCAGGAGCTGCTAAGACGAAGAGGAGATTGAAACAGTCAAGCATTTTCTGTCCGACTGTCCTGCGCTTTGGCACAGGAGGAAGGAATCTTTGCGATCTCCCTTCTTTGACGATCTTTGTGATCTGGCTAATTTGGAACCTAAGAAATTCCTGACATTTGCTCGACATTTCGACATGTTGGTTTGAGTAGGGGAGAGATCCATGTGGTATCACAATGGGAACTTTTGGGGCTAAGTGTACTGGTGCTCGCACCGGTGGCCACTCTAACCTAACCTAACCTTTTTCTAATTTTACAATCATTATCTATATTCATTATATACTACTTAAAGTGGTTAAGGCAACAAAACTAAAATAAAAATGTCAATAATATTTACGGAAATCCCTTCGGCAATTTGACAACAACGATTTGGGAATTTACCAAAGTACTTTGTGTATAATTGACCTTTCAATCGTTTTCAATCGCTCCCAAATGTTTCACACATAATTTCCACAGCCACTGTTGAACAAAGAATAAAATATAGTTGCTATTCAAACAATTGAATCAATTAAAATTAAACTTTCAAAGTTTGACCCTAGCCATAAGAAAGCATTGTTGTAAACTAGTATATGTATGTATGGATTTTCTATGTAGTTGTGGTACAAATACCTCAAGGCGTGCAGCTTAAAGTTTAAGCTGTGAAGAGTTAACTGAGTAAAAAACACTTATTCCCAGTGGGCGAGTTGGCAGTGCAAACGGATATAAATTTTAAAGTAATAACAGATGGCGTACAAATTTTGAATGGTGATTTTGCTCTTGGAACGGATAATTCATATATATATATAAAAATGAAGAACATTTTCACTGATTGTATATGCATGAAACTCTACTTTGTAATTAAAGAGTTTCAAATAACCATAAATAGTTTGTTCAAGCTTTTACATAAAAGATAATTTTAAATAGCAACTGCAATCAGATGCTGCTTTGGAATGAAAATGCGATTTCCACAAAAACCTCACAATTAAAAAGTCAATACTTTACTGGAATATCTCTGCAATAGCAGTTTTACGCCTTTTTGTGGATGTCTATGAGTTCCTTTTCATGCCTCTTTTCTTCATACTGCTGAGTTCTTACATGCGGGATTGCTTCATATTGCTTACGGAAATGAAATTTACTTTGTCTATGTTGTAAAAAAGGTTGCAAAGGATTTGGTCGGTGAGAGTATGTATTAGATTTCGCGAAGTGATAAAACTGGAAACACTAGGGAGATATTCGTCCATTTTAAAGCATGATCCATCAATGTATGGGCCAGGACCTGTTGCATTTATCGAGCAGTCATCGGCGTGAAGCACAATGTTAACTCCTACTGAGAAAGTAGTTCTGTTATGTAGAGTGAAAAGTGGGGGTAGGATACCACTCCTTGTTTAATTTTTCTGTGTTGTGATATTACGTTCACGAAATGCACCGATGCCTTCAGACCACACAGATAATTTGCAGTACACCTTGTTAGACTGGAAGGAAGGGTGTACCCTTCCAAGTCTTGCAGTAACGCGCTGTAATTGAGTGTGCCAAAGGCTTTTGAAAAGTCTATGTTCTATGGTGAGGTTTTCGATTCCGTCCGTAATATTGTTTTTGTGTGGATGGCGCATAGCGTGGTGGTGATGCCATGTTATTTTCGGAAGGCATGCTGATGCTTGACAAGTCGCAGGTTTGCAGTGAAATAAATGAGCAGATCGGTTTCAAATGCCTTGGCTACTGAAGATAGGAGGAATATCGACCGATATGAGTTTCCTACATTAGCTGGCATCCAAGGTTTTAGTAGCAGTATCGTCCTCGCCATTTTATATTTTTCTTGGATGATGAAAATGTGCAGAGACAAGCTGAAGACGAGCTTCAGGTATTTTAATTCCTCATATCCAAGGTTTTTAAGTATTGGCGTAGCAATCCCGTAATGGTGTTATTAAGAGACACGCTATGTTTCTGCTCATGTGCGCGTCTGTTGGCCAGCCCTGTGGATTTTTCGGTCAAGAAATGTATTACATATTGCCAGCTGAAAGTGCTCTCGCTTTCCTTCGCAACCGATAGCACTTTATCGCCGAAGGCGATAGATATATGTCATTGTACTTAGTCAAGCTTAGGACGGACTTTAGTTGAACATAGTTTACATTCACCATCAGGAAAGGTTAAATTTCTTAAGATAGTACTCCCATTTTTCCCGCTTGAGGTTGTATAGGGTTTTGCTGTCCACCAGGTCTCAAAACTTTCGCTAAAGTTGTGGCCTCCATTGGAAAGTATAGCCAGATTTGCGGAACAGCGGCAATAAAACGAGCCAAGGCGGATGAAATGGCATAGGGAAGGCATCAAAAATATTAACTGTGTATGCTTCATTGTCCCACTTTCCTTTTTTAAAGTTGATGAAAACGCATTTCTCAGATGTTATGATTTGAGCTGATCGCTCAAGCGAGAGGAGTATGGGTAAGTGGGCGGATGCCATTCTTACTATCAGCTGCCCGTTGACCCTGTTTACAAGCTTTACGCTTCCAATATAAATGTCTGGCGAGCCATGACAATTTCCTACCGTACCGTGGGGCGCATCCCTGTTTATCGCTTGAGAACAAGTATGCGATCCATCTAATTATGGCTTGATATATGTTTGTGTTTCAATGTTATTAAGACCATCCATGATCACCCACTAAGAAGTCGACTGAAAACAACAGTTTTCTAAATTATACATAGTTTTGCGCTTTTTTATTATAGTTATACTGGTGATTTTCTATCCTGAAAGTTGTTTTAAATATCTAACCAAAACCTCGTCATATATAAGTTTATAATTATGAATTTTCTTGGACCTCAAACTTTACTATTAAATGGTTTTTGCAAAGAAAAGCATAGATAAATTTGAATATTGTCTAAGAAAAGGGGGCCCAAGACAAAGATGGTTTTATGCCTGTATGAGGCAGTAGTGCTACCAGTGCTGACCTACGATTCTATAGTACGGTTGGAAGTTATACCCCATCCAAAACGTGCTTTCGGTAAACATGCACATAATATGTATATCGGTAACGGAGACACCGCCTGGAACCCTTAATTCCGAAAAAACTCCATCTGGGGCGGTGTTAACAAAATCATTTCAAGTAGGACTGATTGGGAGTGCGGCACAATTCTAGCTAACAACTGAATACTAATATACACAGCTGGATCCAAACTAGACTGGGACTGGAAGCCAATCGGACTTTCTAAAAATTTCAATGTCATTTAAACTTCTTCTATACTCTACTGTATTTCAGGGAGAAGTCCTTACGATTTGGCAAGCCTGTAAATCACTCAAATTTCGGAACATAATCGGCAAAGGATCTATCTTTTCTGACAGCAAAGCAGCACATAAGGCACTAGCTGGGATTATGCTTTATCTGGGTTTCGGATTTTAGAAGAGAAATGAAAGTGACGTGAGTGATGAACTGGCACGCAGAGACTCAGAAGTAGGGAAGTATGCTTTATCTGAGTTTCGGAACCTAGGAGAGAAAAGGCAGTGAGATGGCTGAGGAGCTGTCACGCAGGGACTTAGAAAGTGAGGCAATAAGGTGGCGTAGCCAAGAGGGAAATTCGATCTTTTTACGTAAACAAAAAAGTGGAATAGTACCTCGGGCTGTATAATTTCAAGAGCTTCATGGCCAGACTACAAAGAAAGATAGGCCGGCACCCATAAACTTATAGTAATTTGGTCGGGCATTGAGCTTTAGGGACGCATGTGGATATGATGGATATTCCGCATAACGATCACTACAGAAATTGTAAAGACATGACTGCAAAAGAGACTGTTGAGCATTTTCTAAGTAAATGCCTGACTTTTTAGCTAGAACAAGTTTAAGATACTTCGCAAACTACTTTGTTAATGGGTATTCCAAATACTCTTGATTTTATTAGCGACGACTTTTCATAAGCAACTTAAGCGTCCTGAACAACAGCCATTAAACTGACCTTAAAAAAAAAAAACAAAAAAATTGTAAGGCGCCATAACCTCCGAAAATATTTTAGGCCGAATTCCTCTTCCAATTTACGTCGTGTTTCTTTTAATTTTTTCTACAAATTGGCGGGAGGGGACCTACTTGTTTTATGCCGACCCCGAACGGCATCTGCATGGCAGTTGAGTTTCCGCTGAGAGCTTTTCATGGCAGAAATACGCTTAGAGTGCTTGCCAAACACTGCCTACTGACTTTCCTACCATATTTTAAT
This sequence comes from Eurosta solidaginis, assembly GCF_040869045.1. Classification (NCBI taxonomy): domain Eukaryota; kingdom Metazoa; phylum Arthropoda; class Insecta; order Diptera; family Tephritidae; genus Eurosta; species Eurosta solidaginis. The sequence continues at coordinate 895,159 of NW_027136905.1, forward strand.
CTAAAATTGTCAGGACTTTATACCAGAGTATGAGCCATATAGCCAATTCCCTACTAAAGATGCAGGTTCGTACAAATTCATTTATATACATACTAATTTATGCAATGAATATTCATATACAGGCCTTGCCTGCTCTCAATAAATTCGTTATCCATTCGAAGATACATGGATACATAATGATGTCTACATTTATATAACATCTTTGCAATTACGAACCAACATTCTGTGAATTATGTGTATTAACGTGTTTTTATGCTAGCACAGCTGGTTGCAATTACTTCTCGTATCCACTCAAAACTACACAAAGAAACAATCAATATCACCACCTAAAGGCTTCATAAGATAAAAATTGGGAAATCATTGAAGAAGACACACAGTTCATACATCCCATAGATCGAAAGACAACGTAAATTGCATGGTTATTTAAAAATTCAATCTCACAATTTCATTTCTCCTATGCGTTGAAAATCAGTTTACTAGCATAGGACTCCATATGCATTTATGTACCTTACAAAAGCCATTTTGAACAGTCTATGTACAACATGGGTGAAACTTTACATGCCCAGCAAAAACTGGCATAAGCGGTTGTAAGCAACAGGGAAAACTTCTTTCACTCCTGACCATAGAACAAGGCAAATATAGTACATGGTAAACCGTATAGTAACCCCTTATTTAAGGCTTGTTTACGCTAAAAGCAAGAAATATCCCTAATGTAAACCAAAACTTGAAAAACAAAACCTTAGTATAGTCGACAAGTTCTCGCAATATTTTTAAGGAAACTGGATTCGTTTTTCATTTAAAAATTAGAACCTCGATAAAACCCGTTTCAATAAACAAAATTGCATTTGTCCTCTATTTCAAGTTTTTTGTACAATGCCTTTTTTCTTTCTTACACATAGGTGGAGCTACGTGTTGTATGCCGACTCCAAGCGACTTCTGGCAAATGAATATTTGAAAAGAGTATTTTCATGGATGATATTTGCTTCATGGGCTGACCGAACTACTGCCGAAGAATGACGCCGCTTAGAATAACTTTAAAAAGGTATTTTTAAAATTACTTGTCCCGTAACTTGAACGTAGGAGCTAAAAGTAAAATTTTTCAATGATAGATTATCAATCTATACTTAACCCTTAGACTACTGGGGACTAAAATTGTCGTAAACGCTATGTTGTTGTTTGACAGACCACAAGGTAATGTATACCTGCCACTACCCAAAAAAGGTAATTGAGCAAACCAAATATGTTACCATGTTTATTTAATTCAAAAATATAGAATTGCATTTATAACCAATATTTACCTTTATATCTACCTTAGCCCATTCAGCCCGGCACGTTGCGTCTGCGCAACGTTTGCAGCTTCGCATATATTACACAGATTTTAGGAAAATTTAACGAAAAAACAACTAAAATTTAATAAAAATGAACTTGTTTAAAATGTGTTATACTTAATTTGAATATAGTAAAGATTTATACACATTTATTTTGGTTTGAATTCCAGCAATTTTTTGGGTGTTTTTTGTTAAATTAATAAAAAGTAATTTCAATTTAAAAGTAAAAAAAAAATCTTGTTAGCAGTATTTTTTCTATACAAGTTACCTGAAAATAAATTTTTTTTAAATTTTATATTGCAACATATAGCATATATATGCAATTAAATGTTTACGTTGCGCAAATGCAACGTTTGGACTTAACGCTATGCATTTTATCAACCGGCAGCACTCAGCCCTGTGATCAGCTGATATTGTTTACATTTTCTGTTAAGAAAAAGTGTGACGTTCTTTATTTACAAAATGTTTTCTAAAAGATATTTATCTAAAAGAGATATAGAAGATATAGTCAATGAATCGGACGAAAAGGATGAGGTCGTGAATAATATAAAAAAACGCCGATTCCGTTCAAATGTCATTGCTGCCGCCTGAGACTGTAGATGCAGTTAGTGGCACAGAAGATGTGGACGAAGAAGTTCAACTGCTTGCAGATCAAGCCGAGGAAATTCCTGGTTAAGTTGCTGGTGCAGTGGAGACACTTTGTCTAATGATGACAATGATAAAATTGAAGAAAATCAACTTGGAGAGTCCGCTCTAATGTCAGAAAAAACTAAGTGGAGTAAGTCCTCTAAATATGAATTTTCTCAACAACCTGTGGATCCTTCATCTTAAAATTATGGAACCTTTTTTGAGAAACTGGGTAAGTACACATATAATAAAAAATGGTGGTGTAATTTGTAAACGTCTCAAGTTTAGAAACACTAAACCCTTACGAGCTCTTTCAATTTTTTATTGATGATGAAGTGATTGAATTATTGGTTCAGAGTACAAAAAACTACGCAAATATATATTGTAGTGATTCATTATTTTCCACAGGTTATACAGAAATTCAAATGTTCATTGGAATTTTGTATGTTACTGGATACAATACACTGTCATCGATAAGAAGCTACTGGTCAAATTACCCGTATCTTGGAAGTCCAATAATGAAGTCTGCAATGAGCCGCGAAAGGTTTCAACGAATAAAGAAATATTTCCATGTTTGTGACAATAGAAAGCTTGATGCAAACGACAAATTTTCCAAAGTGACACTTCTGAATGCTCTACTTTCAAAAAATTTTTACAGTTCGGCATATTTGCTCACAATCTTTCGATAGGTGAACAAATGATAGCATATTTCGGCAGGCATTCATATAAAATGTTTTTGAAATCCAAACCAATTCGATCTGAATACACTGTTTGCTTTTATACCCTATTCCGGGGATTCATTTATCAGAGATACAAACTTAGGTCTTGGTCAGTCTATTGTGTTGCAACTTCTTGAAAATATTTGCACATGTAAGCAAAACCAACACTGAATTTCCTTTGACAACTTTTTCACATCTTACATCTTATGTCTCAATTAACTACAATGGGCTACTGTGAAACAGGCACTGTGCGTGAAAATCGCGCTGGTGGTGCAGAACTTACAGATATTAAAAAGTTCAAGAAAACTCTTCGCGGATCCAGCGACCATGCATTCGATTAAAATAATAAAATTATTGCGGTACGATGGAATGATAATTCCGTGGTGACTATTCTTTCCAACCATTTGGAGCACAGCGCTAAAAATAAATTAAATCGATATGATAGAAAGGCGAAAAAACATGGCAATATCGATCCCACGTCCCATACAAGAGTATAATAGAAACATGGGTGGTGTGGACCTTTTTGACAACGCAATGAGCAATTACAGAATTCGCATCCCTTGGAAAAATGGTATTGGCCACTCATAACAAATTCATTAGATTCAGCCATGGTGAATGCCTGGAAAATACACTGTCTGTTGAAAAAAGAAGGAAAACGCTCCTGTTATGGGACAGCTAGAGTTTCGAGTTTTTGTTGCCGAAACTTTGATCGAAGCGCCTGTAAGGAAGCTTAAACGCAAACAAGCTGACAGCACTGCTAAGAAAAAAACCTCGCTTGGTTCACCTACCCGTTTTGACAGAAAACCGTTTACGCTGTCGAACTTGCACAAGTCAAACCAAATATATATGCAATATATGTGAAATCGGGCTTCATGCAAATTGTTTTTACAAATATCACAATTAAACATATTTTATTTACTTTCAACATTTTATTTAATGCTTTTGAATTTTCACACGAAGAAATAAATTTTTGTAAAAATAATAAATAAATGAACTAAAAATTAAAAATTTGTATATCATTAAGGCCTAACGTTGCGTGTACGCAACGTGCTCCACCACCCCAATGGGTTAGGACAGTGATTTTTTTTTGGTTTTTTATTCTTAACTGGACCAATTTATATGGCCACAGAAAATTTCAGGACTTAATGGGTTAGGCACAGTTTCTACGCTGTGGTCTGACATACCACAACCTGGAAAAACGTACATATAACACTAAACGATGTTTTTTACACAAAAATGAGACAAACGATATTGATCTATACTGGAATAGAAAATCTTCATGGAACTTTATAGAGTCATAAGGCAGTTTGTCGAAAAATGTTGAGGAACCCAAAAATTTGTATTAAAATTTTGGAAAGTGGTCTAATGGTTAAATAATATTTTGAAATAGGTGTTTGTAAAAATGAATCAAGAAATTTAAAGTCAGCCGGTGTCTTATTATAAGTCCTATGCAAGCCTAATTTTATGTGTGCAATTAGACTTCGGATAAGATTAAAATATGATATACTATTTATTATTCTACTTAGTTTATAAACCTTATAATCAGGTTATTGTACTCGATGTATTATCTTATTACAACGCTTTATGTAAGCCTACTTCCAAGTGGGTTTTAAACCTTATATGATAGGTCGTAATAAAGCAAGCATCATCTAACAACAAGGCTTTATGTAAGCCATATTTTGCTTGGTTCATAAGCCTTATCATAAGGTTGCTATACTCTACCTAATGGCTTATAATAGTTCCTTTTATCTGCCTTATTCACTGCGGGCTATAATCGTTATGCTTAACTTTATCTTAGATAAACCGAGGGCTAATTACATAAATACAGAAAAATTAGTAGTACTGAAATATTTCGATCCATGCGCCACCTATCGGAATTGTTTTCTTATTATTGCATTGTCATCGAGTTCTGAACTATATTCCAAGTTTCAAGCTTGCAGCTTATCGGGAAGTTACTTAAATTTCGATTACAAAATTCTGTTCGCTACACAGAGTCAAGCTAAATAAAACCATTTTAAAAAACATGGCTATTACTTATTATATTCTATTAGATAAATTAGTGATAATCTTAAATTATCTTCTTACTTCAAACTTTTCACTAATATGTATATTCCATATTCAATTTTTAAGTTCAAGTGAGACGAAATAAATTTTTGTCAGTGCATGTC